>NW_027111517.1:364690-379569 GCF_000696795.3 Halyomorpha halys
GTTGGGATAGTATCCTTTCTTTTTTCATAGTTCATCCAATTCCTACGTTAATGTAACCAATGGCTGCTCTAAAAACTATTTCACCAGTGTTGGTGATGTATATTTCAATCGGTCTGAGTTGTTTCAATATAGTACTAATATTGAAGTATAGTGAGGATTGTTATTCAAAAACCATTAATATTACTAAAGTATTATTTTTAATTATTATTATCGCAACAGACCGTGGAGATCAAAGGCCTCGCGCAATGTACTAAGGAAATACATCGCACGTTTCCTGATGTGTTTTTTGAAAAGGTGGGTTCGTCACTCCCACACCTATTTTTGGTGAGTGCCATCTATTGGCTAACGGGCCTCACAAATGCCCTGGGGGAGGCTGTAAGTGAGTTTTGTTTCATCTTTTGCTTGAAAAAAGGTTGGTAGACAGGCATGTTGCCACGCTGCTACCGTCGCTCTCTATAATAAAGTATACAGTAATTTATAAAAAACTGTCAATTGTGTTTATTAATTCCTTATCCATCTTTAAATATAGCAATAGCGAAGCAATTCCGGGTCAGCTAGTAATGAAATAAAAATACACTAATTTTTTTAAAATTATAATTATAACTAAGTTGTAAGCTTAGCTCAACTCTCAAATATTTAGATTAAAACCACGCTGAATTTCGCTCTCAATATATGGACTCAATATATCGTTTTCTAACGATAAGTCAGTCGGTACTGCCCTGTCAAAACCAGATGTCTGTCAAATTTATTTCTTCCAATTTTGGATAAAGCAGATCCTAAATTGTTTTCCGGTATTAATTACCATTCATACTTCTAGCAGCAACTTCCTGATTAAAAAAAAATTAAGGATCTATTATGCCTTTATCCCAAAATTCGCAACAGATCACTCTTCGGAATGCGATGGCCTCTCATGGGTTCTAAAATTTCGTTTATTAGCGTAGCAGTTAATAATATTTATCGCTAAAGATTCTATTCAGCGAAAAATTAGATTTCGCGTCATGTTGCGGTAATGTCTAATTAGAAAAGTTTCGGTACAGCGAATGGTTGCTTACCTTTACTTACTTCAGCCCAACTTTGTAAGATTAAATTAACATATTAGTAGGAAACGGCAAGAAATTGACAATCGAATTACTATCACACTAACTGATAGTAATGTATTTGTGACAAAGTAAGGAGCATTGAGGATTTTACGAAGGATTTTGGATTGTAAGGATTGGATACGAGAGGAATTCTAAGGTTTAGTGGAGCCCCAAAGCTCAACTCCATATGTCCAGATTGGCCTTATTACAGTCATGTATCAGTCTTTTGTAATGAATTGGAAGTTTAGACCGTTTGTTTAGCAAGTGCAGTAATAGTCGAAATCGATGTGTAATTAGCACTAATTAAAACACTTTATTAATTTTCAAATACACAAATAATATACTTAAGACATTAATAAGCATTTTTTAAACTCATCTATTGTATTTTTAGAGCACTGAACTTAGGTACAAGATGTACAACACAAGATGGTACATGTGCAGTAACGAAATCAAAAGATCTTTGATGATTTTCGAAGAAATGACTTTGAAACCTATGACAATGACAGTAGCCAGCATTGTTCCAGCCAATATGGAGACATTTACTTCGGTAGGGTTATTAAATAACCTATAATGTAGGATGAAAATTAAGACTTATTTTTATAAAAGAATTTGGATACCTTTAATGCTAAAATAATAATATTAAATAATTTTTTGAGAATCGACTAGTTATCTTTATATCTATATATATGATCATTTCAAATCATAGACACGTCAACATTCTCGATAATACCTTCACTCTTTCATTTTCAGGTTATGAATGCTGCCTACTCATACTATAACTTAGTTATGGCATTCTATAAAAAATAATTCGTATTTCTAATGTATTATTAATATAATTTTAGAAATCGTTATGTATTATTAATATAATTTAAGAGATCATTGCATATTATTAATATAATTTAAGAGATCATCGCGTATTATTAATATAATTTAAGAGATCATTGTGTATTATTAATATAATTTAAGAGATCATTGTCTATTATTAATATAATTTAAGAGATCATGTGTATTGTTAATATAATTTAAGAGATCACTGTTGCAGCTAATTGTGCTTTTTTGTTTTCCTTTCTATAACTCACCAAACGCATCAAAATTCAATCGATGTTTTTTTATTTGATACTATCTTAAAAAAAAAAAAGCAACGCATTTTTATTTTCAATAGCCTGCATATGAACTTCAATAATTCATTTTTGCTTGTAATTGTATACTTGAGAGTTTTACAAATATATTCCTTTTGTTTTTCATTTTTTAAAAATATATGAATCACTTTGTGTTTTCATAAATAATAAAATATTTCTCACAAAAAATGAACAATCCTCCACAGGATTGACTCCACATTTATACGGACGGAGCAGCTGAATCAACCGTTAGAAATGCTGGAGAAGGGGTTCACTCGAGGGATTTCCAATCCGGAAGGAAGGAACAAACTTCGACGGTGAAATAGCAGCTATCCACTTCTCCTGAAGAACACTGCGTAGAAGGCAAGACGGGAATGCTCTTCTTTTCATCGATTCTCAATCAGCTATCCTTGCTGTTACAAACACGCATGAAGGTCTATCAAATACTGTTTTAGAATGTAAATCGGCCTGACACTCCGAAGCAATAATGTGATCCTACATTGGATACCAAGCCATTGCAGAATTCGAGGAAATGAAGAGGCAGATGGTCTAGCCAGGCAAGGAACAAAATTGCCACACCAGTCCATCTAAAATCCAATGAATCAATAAGGCGAATGATAAGGACCATAGTTAAGGGGGAAACAATAAAAATCCACATAGACAAGGTGGAAATGAAAAAGTGTTTAATAGAATACCTAATCCCAGATCCCAAGAGATGCAGTAGCCTGCTTTCGCCTGACAACTGGCCACTTCTTTCTATAATCGTCTCCACAAGATAGGCTTGGCAGAGGATCCTACATGAGTACTGTGCAACCAAGGGAGAATGGATAGAGACCACCTTATCCACATGTCCTGCTCTGACTGAATTTAGAAATAAGACATTTGCCAAAGACCATTTGAAAAAATCGAATTTATATCGGTCATCAAGACGCCTGATGGTCGAACGATCAACGACTTTAGCATAAGAAAAAAATGTGATTGGAAAACAGCAATTAAATAATATAATATAATAATATAATTAAAAAATAATGTTTATATGATGAGTTAGTAAGTTATATAAATAAGGATTTTCCAGATCGATTAAAATCTTTAGTATTTTTAGTCATTTGGCAAAAAACATGTGCCATTTCAATAATATCGACCCAACCCACCGTACGTAGTAAAAGTGGCGTTAGTGTGTTATAATTGCTTCGTTAGTAGTACAAAGTCACAGTTTGTTTTCATTCCAAGTTGTTGTCACTATCAAAGCAAAGCAGTGATATTCTTTCTAATTGCTAATTTAAATCTAAATTATGTAATTATACTAATTAATAGCGCCACTATCCAAACAAGCAGCGACATATGGTGAATATTATTTATTATAGCATGTATAAATTCAGATGAAGTCAAGAGTAATTCAGCTAATTAGAGATCAATAGTGTCGTGTGCTAAAGTAGAGGAATATCACACTGAATTATTTAAACATTGATTCGAAACTTTTATTTAGTAGAGAAAACTATTTGCGGAAATGACGGTCTCATTCATAATTTACCAATTACGTGATGTTTTTGTTTCGAGGTCAGCAAGATGAATTGTGAATACTTTAAAAACTTTTTTTTTCTTCCTTTAGCCGTAATTTTCATTTATCCACATCTCAATCTGAAAAGAGCAATTTAGTATGCTCATGGATTATCTATTGGGTGCATCCACGATTCTCAACATGAGATTCTCTGCCAAGCTTTCTCTTTTGCTGCTCCAACCTTCAATCGCAATCTTAAGAGGTACCTTTCCCACTAAGACCTTCCTTATTTGTAGGTCTTCCTACATTTAAAGCTCTAGCACCCCCCTGATCACATTCAATGCCAGGATCATTCTGCTCGCAAACTAGTTTAAGTGAGGCCTCTTGTTGAATTTTCTCCCAACGTACGGTATATTAGAGATTAATCCTAAACACCAACATAATGTAGGTTGTCACCTCACTTGGATTAATTATATCTCCCTGGATCAGAACGGTGATAGGTTGTACCACCATCTCTTGGATGGATAGCATAGGTTTCAAGTAGTACCCTTCTTCAGCTTCTTCACATTTTACAGTTTAGCTTGTTACAAGATTAGCGCAACGTTCGGCCCCTGATTTGAGGCCGGTCATGCAATAAGAGACCCATCCACTGCGAGCGAACATTATCACTACACCACTTCGAGGTTGGTCATAAGTTTCGTTTTGGAATTCTAAAAACTCAAGAAAACAAAAAAGGGGGTGGCAATCGAGTCTTGGCTCTGTTCGTAAGTATATACAGGGTGTTTCAGGGTTAAGTGGCCAAACTGAACTAAAGGTATGTCCGCAAACGCTTAGTTTAGGATATATTCACACCTAAACATTTTCGTTTGTTACGAAGGATTTACGTTATATGAAATAAATAAAACCAATTTATGTGTTCTAACTACTTTATTAATTAAATGTAAACATTAAGATTCATATTAAATATTGTTCAAAGTGAAGGTATGTTCGCAAACGCTTTATTTAGAAGGATTAGATAGAATACTAATATGGCCTGTTATCCCTAACTGCATAAAAACTATGGCAAGATAAGGATTAATACTCTTTGGAATTAGCATTGGGAACTGTCAATAACATTTATCAGTTTGTAAGAGGGTTTTGCAGAGTACTCCTGAATATGCCTTCAATTCATACTAATGGTAAATATGCCGATATGGTATTTGTGTACGGGTTTCACAATGCTAATGATAATGCTGCTCATCGTGAATATGCGAGGTAATTTCCGAATAGAAGATAACCAAACAAGACTATCTTTAGTTCGACGTTTTCATGTCTTAGAAAAACTCGGACATTTTTGCCTCTTTACAAAATGAAGAAAGGAGTGCGACCATATTACAATATTTTGATGATAATCCAACTGGCAGTGTACGAAGAGCTGGAGCAGAAATAAATATTAAGCCAACTACAATATGGAGAACTCTCATTGCAGATGGACTTCACCCATATCATTATCAATTGGTACAAAATTTATTACCACAAGATTTAATCGAAAATTTAATTAATAAAGTAGTTAGATCAAATAAATAGGTTTTATTTATTTCATATAACTTAAATAACCCATAAAAATCTTTAGGTGTGAATATTTCCTAAACAAAGCGTTTGCGGACATACCTTCAGAGGAATTTTTCGAAGTCCTTAGATCATATTTTCAGTTTGGCCACACTCACGTGTGCTTAGTTATAAATATATATAAGTTCTATTAAAAATAGGAGAAATATTTGCAGTTGATATAAAAAACAGCATGAGTCAGGTGGGTTATTCTCGTGGCGTATTATTTTGAAAACGAATCAGTTTACCATCTCGATTATGATTCTTGGTTGGATATTCTATTTTAGTTCTCTATGTTGTGGATTCACTTTCGAAAACAAACAACTCCTCCACTTCAATACCAGTAATAAACATATGATGACCAGTTTTATGATTTGATAGTTTGCCAAGAAACCAATAAAATCGACATAGGTTTCAAATGGTGAACAATTTATATACATATTGTGAGTGAAGTATATGGTATCTACTTCAAAACATGTGTAGCGAGAGGAAAAAAGAGTTCAACTAAAATCCACTAGAGCGCAGCACCTCGAGCCTCACCGAAGCTCTCAAATTTATATATTATTGTATTTTATAAAAACACATTATTATTTGTGCATATTATTAATTTGTATATATAATACTAAGCAATGTCGATGAAATAATAAATAAACGATGGCAAAATAAAACACGAAAATACCTCAAGCAGATAAGATAAGACTGCTTCTCGGTCACAGCCGTATGCACTAGGCCTATAAATAAGGGTCTTAAAGAACCCCTAATAGACCACACGAGGAGGCCCCTCACCTCCGGACTCAAATAGTTGCTGAACGGATAGCTCATAAGTAAAATTAAATATAACAGGTAACCTTTAAATACCAAAGGTAGTAAAAGGTAAGACACAACACGAATTACTTTTTTTCTTTCTACACAGTAATGCACTACTAACTCACTTTTTATTTCTGTTTTTAGAGGGTTCGAAAAAAAAAAAAAAAAAAAAACCCTAATAGACCAGAAAACAAACACGAGGAGGTCCCTCACCTCCGGACTTAAAATAGCTCCTTCGAATGGATAGCTCATATGTGATATTAAACATAACAGGTAACCATAAAATACCAAAGGTAGTAAAAGGTAAGACACAACACGAAATACTTTTTCTTTTTTCACAGTAATGCACTTATTAATTCACTTATTTCTGTTTTAGAGGGTTCGGAAAAAAAATATAAAAACAAAAAACCAAAAAAAAAAAAACATCACTTTCCCACAGCCTCTATTAGAGACAGATTCGGTTTATACCCTCCGGGCTTACATACCTCCTTCGCCTCTGCCGGAATAGTACCCGGCAGGACGAAGGGACCTTCCTCCATGACTCTGGAGGCAACCTACCCTCTAGGTCTGCATTCCTCCCTCGTGTTTATCGGAATAGTACCCGGCAGGACGAGGTAACCATCCTCCGAGATATAACGGGTATCATCTCTCAGTCTCATCCTATCTAGTCATCTTCCTTGTCAACTACCTTACCTTATATAACTGAACACGCATTGTCGAGGCCTTCTGGACAAGCAGAATAGTCAAGAGAATAACCCACCTCGGCACATAAATAGTGTCTGATTTTTTATGATTGATGACCTGAAAGTAATGCCTTAAACACTTTATTTTCTCAATATATTTTCATGATTATAATTATGAACTTATTCGGCCATCAGTCCAACAAGTTCGAATAATTAATAAATGATTTTATTTCTAAAGCAAATCATTTTTAATGATTTGGACAAAGCAACAAGATTTTTTTTTTATTTTTGGTTCAATTAAAAAGATTGGTTGATATTATTTAAAGACACTTATTTAATATTTAGAGATTTATAGCTTATGAGTTAAATAAACATCTGATGCGTTGAGTGCATAATACACCATCCTACTAACGAGTTGAAATTAATTCTATTACTTATTTATTATTTACATATTTGTTATTTTCGATAAAATAAAATAACACTACTTCTTATCTCCTTTATTTTATCTTCTGGACAACCCGTCCTTTGTCCAGTCCATCATTATTACTTCATGTCTTACATTCTCCTTATAAAGGATTTATCATATTTTTGTCTGAGCATTGTCATATTTTTAATCCTATTTTTTTTTTTTTTTTTTTTTTTACTTTCATCAATATGTCAATCTCTTGCATGTTGGGCGTTATACGCATTGGATGGTCCAATATCCAAAAGATTGACATATAGATGGAGGTTTACCAAAAAAACAAAAAAATAGGACTAAAAATATGACAAAATTTATTAATAGTCAGGACAAATCCCTTAGAAGAAGGATGAAAGACATCAAGCAATAAAAATGGACTTGAAACTGGACGGGTTGTACGAAACGTTGTCAAGAAGATAAATAGATAAGATGTATTAAGGTTTTTATTCACATCTTGAAAATACAAATTAAATAATGAAGTTTATAATTATAGTCTAAATTTTAGGAAGATAGTCCGAGTGACGGTTAAGCAAGGCATAAAATATTTTAAAAAAAAACTATTTATTAGTAACTGATGAAGCCCTGCAAAGTGATGCGAAACGTTGTTTACCAATAGTTTGTTTACTATTTTATCGGATTATCCTACAATTTATTACATAAGGTCAACTATTAATCTTCCAATATTATATTTTAAGTAATAGGTAAGTGAAAGTAAAAACCAACTATCACTATATTGTCCAATTTCCACGATTGTTATGAAGATAGTTAGAAGTCATGACAATTGCCATTAGAAAAATGAAAATACAAAAACATTTATTTTCACCTATTACTAATTACCAAATTCTTTTATATTTTATATTCATCTGTTGTATCTTACTGCTAACAATGAGAGATGGTTAATTATTTATGTACTTCAGGACTTTTTAATTCAGAACTTAACTCCTGTCATTACTGTGTTAATTTAATCAAGATCGTCAGAATATTTTTGAGAATGGTGGTAAAAATTGGTAATATAAAAGAAGGCTCATTTTAATTTCAATTTTTTATATTACCGGTCATTTTAGTGAAAAATTGGAGGCAAAATCCCAGGCTGTTATAAATACCAAAGTTTCGTACAATTTCAAGACTTGGTTGATTCGACACAGGTGACCTTAAAATGATTAGTTTAAAATTCGGATTCAAAATTAGCATTATTTTCCGGACCCCTGGAAATTATCTATAGTTAAAATGATCCCCAAACCCCAAAAGCCACCAGAATACCCATCATATAATCCCTTATCACCAGTTTTGATTCCGAACATCCCACTCCACTAACCAGCAATGTCATCGTGTAGTGGACGTTGTCTCATCTTCTTTGGAGCGCGGAATGTACTGCGCGGGAGTTTTTTTCGATGACAGGCTTTTGATCGAGTCTGGCACCCGGGGACTGGTTTACAAACTCCGTAAATTCCTACCACCAACATACTTTCTCATCATTCGTTCCTTTCTCATCGATAGATTATTCCAAGTAAACCAGAATGGTTCCTATTCATCCCTCTATTCTCAGTCCGCTAGTGTTCCTCAAGATAGTATCCTCGGTTCCATCCTCTACAGCTGACATTCCAACCGATCCTAACACTATCCTCACCACGTATGCCAATGACACATGTGTGCTCGCAGTTAATAATAACCCATTAATTGTATCCCAAACTCTCCAATCCCATATCACTGCCCTCGAAGAATGGTGTCGTAATTGGAGGATTAAGATAAATTCCAACAAATTCTATTAAATTACCATTACCCTTCGTCGTAAGTCTACCGACTGCCCTACAGTTTCATTTAATAGTTACAGTTAGCCCTGTTGAACAGATCCGCTACCTTGGACTACATCTGGACAAACAATTAAACTGGAATCCTCAGACTGAAAAGACAGGAAACTGCACGTCGATTTCGACTATTACAGCACTTATTAGACAAACGGTCTAAACTTCTAACACATTACAAAAGACTGATCTACAAGACTGTAATAAGGCCAATCTAGACATATGGAATTGAGCTTTGGGGCTCCACTAAACCTTCGAATTCCTCTCGTATCCAAAATCTTAAAATCCAAAAACGTAAAATCCTCAATGCTCCTTACTTTGTCACAAATAAAATCATATATAAAGACCTTGATGTTGCATCTGTAACCGATCTAGCCCGAACCAGGTATCATTCCTTCCATTATAAACTCTTTAACCATCCAAACCCACTAGTTTCTAACCTTGATACCTCTTCCATTCCTGACAATCCTCCGACGCGCCTAAAAAGAAGACCTGCTAATGTAAAAACTTCATTATATTGCTACCAATGGGTAGTTTCTCTACACGCCTGTAACACTCCATTTTAACTAAGATCAAATTTACTGAGTGTATTATATAATATACAGTTGTAAATTTCAATAAAAATATTTTAAAAAACAAAAAATATAATTAGTAGTAATACTTATCTTCACAATATATCTCATAGCCCTTAAATATACTACTAAAAATAAATCAGAGGATAAATGACAAAGTGGACGATCGATAAACCTAATATCGCTCCTAGCAAGGAATATAGGACTCATCATGGCAGAAGTCAAGATAGAGAAGTGATTAAAAAATGGATAACGGAAGGTCACTGTAGTTTGAGCTGGGGCTTCACCATAGCAACCTCAAGTCTGCATAATTAAATGATGCAGTTTTGACCTAGCAATCTCTAATTCGTAAAGTAGATTAAAGAAATTACTTATTTTTCCAAGAAATTAAATCTGTAGCACTACAACTAATGAAGGGTCAGGGGTTCAGTACTTTGTAAGGGAGTACTGTTACTAGACCAACGGTTGTGTAAGGAGGTGATTTGGTAAGAATCACGCTAGACCGCAAGATTTTTACCCAAATTAAGGAGGCTGGGTGGACCCCAGGAGGGCTCTAGAACCCACAAGAGGTGACTCACGGCTACAGTGTAACAAAAAACAATTTTCTGCCTAGCCGGATTCGAACTCAGGTCCTTAAAAAAAAAAAAATTACAAATCATTAAAATATACGTTCTGTTTC
The DNA here is from genome assembly GCF_000696795.3 of Halyomorpha halys. Lineage (NCBI taxonomy): Eukaryota > Metazoa > Arthropoda > Insecta > Hemiptera > Pentatomidae > Halyomorpha > Halyomorpha halys. The sequence goes on from NW_027111517.1 coordinate 374,976, forward strand.
CTCAAGTAAAATAAACTTATCACATTACTAACTTATATATTTAGGAGGGTAGTATTCGGAAAAAAATCTTTTATTATTTTTTTTTTTAATCTTACATATATATTTTTTTTATAGTAGGAGTTGCTCTAAAACCACCTTAACACGAAATATATGAGAGATTAGATTTAATATCTCAAAAATGCGTTTGAAAATAATTGCTTTGCGCACACAGGAAAGTGTCTATTTATAGTTCTATTTATCGGAAAATTTCGAGCTAGCAAATTTATTCGTGCAAGGTTAATTTGATCTTTTGACATATGGAAATGCATATAAACTACTCTGTAACAGTCAATCATTAATACATCATTTAATTTAATTTATAAATATGACGATTATATGATACTAGAGTTAAAATTTTAAAAAAGTTACGAGTGTAGCAACACAAGGAAGTTTAATAATAAGTATTTCGCGTACTTATTTTTGTTGTTGTCTATTTATCAATTATTAACAAAAACCTACGAGAAAACTGTTATAAAGAATAGCGTTATGATTAATAAGATAGATGGTATAATGTATAATATATATGGGGTTTTTAATTGTAATAATATGTTTTTAATTTTAAAAAAATATATTAATAAAAATGATGTATTTTAATTAATGTCGAAATTGTAGATAATTCTATATTATTTTTAGATATTGATTTGAAAATGGGTGGATAGTCCGAAACGTCGTAAAATAATAATAAAAAGATGGCAGAAGTCAAGGGCATATTTACTTCCTGAAAATTGTTATATATAGAGATTATTAATGAGTTATTACAACATTTGGTAGAATATTAAAGATAGATATTTTTATCCTACAAAAAATGTACACGATTTTGACTAACAACATACAAAAAAAGTCATAGATCCAAAAAAATTCAATATTTCAGGACATATTTCATGCATAGATGTCTATTGGTACCGTGTTAAATGGAAAAAACTTATGTTAAAGGGAGAAATATTTCCTTCTTTTACCATGTTAAAACGATATAACATGTAACATGGTTGAGAGTCAGTTAATAGGTCTGTTAAATAGAGAATGACGTTACGCAACAGACAAGCTAACCATTTTGTTTGTTGTGTTATGATTGTATTAGTATTGTTTTGGATGTTTTAAAAACTAATAAAGCAATGGATGACAATAATAATAATATAATGACAGTTGGCAATTAGCTTATCTTGATTCTCTTTCTCATAAGTTAGAAGATCAACAAGGCGATCAGGCGCTAAACTTTCATACAACTTCCACATTTGACTCAATTTAGTTGTAAAAAATTATTTTAATCAAAACTTAGAAGTAAACAATAACATGAAGTTTTGGAAGGAAAGGTTATAAAACTAGTTGCTCAGAAAATAAGCTGGGAGCTCTAAGCATTTAACATTTAACATCACTTTAAAAAGGGCTGCTAATAATCCAATACTTATAACTTTTAACATAGTAAAACATTCTACATTTAACACAACATCCTGAATACCCCTAATATAGAAATAGAAGCAATGCTAATTTTATAAAATTCAATAAAAAATTGTAGGATGAGTAATCATTTATCCAATGGAAATAGAAGAAGTTACAGAAATACCAATAGAAATACAGTCACATTAGTCCGAAGAAATTCTGATTTTTTTTTACCCAATTTTCCCAACTTTTTCTTGGAATCCCAGGCTTTTTTAGAATAAAAAATTTCTGAGAACAGAGTTTTATCGATTTTCCTGCTCTCAAGACAACCATACTGGTTTCGGCAAGCTTATTTCTCATCACTAAAACACAAATATTTATCCATTAAATTGACAAGTGGTCAAACCCGATCCAAATTAATCCAAGTGATAACAAAAATAGGAGGAAATTGAGCAGAAACGGTATTCAATTTATATAATATATAAACCCTAGTTTACAGAAACCATTAATAGCATCATAATATATAATTAGTTAAGTATCTAGGAGTAAGATAAATAACAGTTCAGTTAAAATCAGATTAAAAGTGAGATAGAGAAAATTCAGAAGAAGGTAAGATTCATCATTCATAATTCAACATTCATCGACTAGGAATGAAGATACTCATCTCACGTTATTCTTGATGAGATGAATTCTATTATGTTCTTATTTATTTTGTTTTAGTTTCGCTGTTGTTTTTTTTTTTTTTTTGCAATTTTACGTTATCGCTTTATTTAAAATAACTTAATCGTCATAACGTGGAGTTTTGCAAAATTATTTCCGGATGATCGTAAAACACTGTTGTATGAAACGTGTTAGTACAAGAGCCCAAGAGGAGGGAAAAAGGTAGTTATTTCGACCCAATCTTTGATTACTTAATTGAAAAGTAGGTGTAATTACTCGTCAAAATTGATGAGTCTGCCAAGTATAGATAGGGGAAATAAAAAATTGCGACTGTTTCAAAACCTTAAAAAAAAAACATTAAATATTAAAATTTTTCATTTGGAGCTCTATATCTTAAAAACTACCAACGACACTAGAAAATCTAAAAGAACATTATTTAAAGGAGAGTAAATTTGCTGATATATTATCACTAATAGAGGTATTTACGTCCAATAGTTCTCGAGATATAGCTTTTAGAAAAGCAACATTTCATAAAAATGTTGTATGGAACGTACTGAACTATCAGTAGTTAGTTAATTTATTTTGAGAAATCTATATCTCAAAAACTATTTGACGTACAGATGTCTATTAGCACTCAAATTAAAGCTAGTTTAATGAGTTATAAAGTAGTTTATGACCTTTACCTTCGTATGAATAGTAGTTTTCAAGAACTTTGCTAAATAAGTGTCATAAACTACTTTATAGTAAGTTAAATTTTCTTTATTTTGAGTGTTGGCAGACATATGTGCGACTTTTGGGTCTAAAGATATATTTTTTCAAAAAAATCCAACATTTTATACGAACAACTAGAAATTAACATTTTGTGAGTTTATTTTGTCAAATATCATAAAAACTACTACTCATACAAAGATAAACATTATTAACTATTTTATAGTAAATTTCACTAGCTTTAATTTGAGTACAGAGAGACATCTGCAAGTCCAATGGTTTCTGAAATAAAATTTTTCATAAATCAAACTTACTGTCGGAACAACTATAAATCAATTTATTTCAGCAAATATCATGAAAACTATTATTCCTACAAAAGTAAAGGTCATAAACTACTTTATAGTACATTAAACTAGCTTTAATTTTATTGCTAATAAACATCTGTACGTCACATAGTTCCTGAGTATAGATTTCTCAAAATAAATTAACTAACTACTGACATTTCAGGACATTTTTATGAAATGTTGCTTTTTAAAAGGCTATATCTCGAGAACTATTGGACGTAAATAGCTTTATTAGGGCTAATATTTCAACAAATTTACTCTCCTTTAATTAATATTATTTTAGATTTTCTAGTGTTGTTAGTAGTTTTTAAGATATAGAGCTCCTTTTTTCTTTCCGGCTCTTGAACTATGTCTTTTGAATGACATAAATAGGCTTTATAAAAGTATATAATAGAAGTAAAAACATAAATTAAAAAAATACACGCAGATGCAAAAGTATGCATAAAATTCCGTTATGCATCAAGCTTTTTAAAAAAAAAATCATCTTCAAACCTCCACGATGGAACGATTATAATATTTAAAATACGCTAATATTGTAAACAAAAATATTCATTGAGTGGTATATGAAAGTATTTATAACTGACTTCCAGGAAAGTCGTATGACTAGCTCCATTCGTATGCGAAGAGGATGTGGGTGATGTCACAATGGTCATTAAAATTCCTCAGGCCTTTGACTGGAAAGCTGTCAAGAAATAAAATGGCCAATAAATTAATTCTTAAACATTTCAACTATCCCCACCCCCTTTTCTCATTATATATATCAAGTAATTATAAGGAACAGGAGAAAATAGATAAGCTTTATTTCAAATATCTATTTTTTATGGGTTTAAAAAACAAATCCAAAGCAGATATGGCATTGATATATAAAAAATAAAACGTGATTACGAAAATTCAGTTAATAGCGAAAACTCTAGACATACAGCACATGACAGCAATATATGTAAACATTACAACACTCGATAGAAATGAAACAGTTCATGAGGTTACTGGCAAAGGTGTCTCAATCGTTTTATTTGGAAAAAGTGAAATTAGGTCCTAACTCCAACCTACTGTCATCATCCCCAGATCGATACCACTTCAAGACGAATTTGGAGTTTCTAATAAACCGAGGTTTCTATTCTGAGAAAGAGCTTGCTAATTTTCTTGCAAGACAAAGGATATGTTCTCGCGATAGGAATTCAACTAAGTTCCCTGACTTTAGGAAAGTTCACTGCCCGCCAATCTACCTTGTGTGTGTGCGTGAGACCGTTTAAATTACAATGAGTCTGTTTAATAAAAAAGAGCAAATTCCCCAAAAAAGGCAGAAATTATTAAGATAAAATTCCAGATATTTTTAAACAGAAAGCCATGTGTCTATTACCGAAAAACAATTTAATAATCACCGTTTCGTCAATCTAGGCATCATCAGAACAGAAAAAACAAATAAAACAGTAATAATAATTCACGCCAACTGTCTACAAAATATA
>NW_027111517.1:379619-391058 GCF_000696795.3 Halyomorpha halys
AATATATATATAAATAATACATTTCTCCATAAAACATTAAAATAGAATCTAGCTATTTTTGTCAACATACTTGTTTTAGTTGATTAATTTTTTTGGAAATAAAATAAAATGATTCAACGAGATTTTTTAATAATTTTTGATTTGAAATATAATTGTTTTCATCAAACTGATATATATTTTTTAAATCCTAGGCCAATATATCTCAGGCCAGATAACAATATCTGAGTTCATTAGTCATTTACGTTCTCTAGGATAGGAATAGAAAACAATTTTAGATGAAAACTTAAAATTTCATGTATAAGTGAAATCACACATTGCCCAGAAAGCAGCTAAATAAATATCATTGATAGAAACCTGAATCAAAATATCTTTTTAATAAAAATATATAAGATTAAAGACAAAATCATTTTCCAGAAAATGTTATTTTTAAAGGTTTTGACTGATTTCGTGAAATGAATTATTTCTTAACAAGTAATAGATATTTTTTGACAAAGTCTAAGAAGAAACTTAAAGAAAATTAAACTTAAATTTAAAATTCGTTCGTTCGGAGACAGGCGGATCGAAATGTGACACTAAAATAAATTACATGAAACCACATAATTTCTAGCTAGTTTATAAACAAACGCTCTTTAAAAAAAAAAAAAATATTGTTATTATACAAATCACCTCACCAACATGGCTATAATAAGGAATATTTAAACATAGAATTATTCTTTTCAATACCTAATGAAAGTGAAAACAAAAACAAAAAATATTAGTAACAGTGATATGGGTACAAAAATCGATTATTATAATTAAAACTAACTTTATATTTTACTTCTAAAACAAAGTTGGGTTATTTACATTAGAAAAATCGAACTATTTATATTCTGAGTTTAGAAACAATTAAATGAATAAGACTATACGAATATATGTACGTTTTAATATTAAATTAATAATTGTACTAAAAGTAAAGTATATAATTAACAAAATTACTAAAAGAATAAAATTTGAAATATAATTTCAAAGTGACAAATAATATTCAAGAAAAAAAAAAAAAGTGTTCTGTCTATACAAATGAGAAATGCAGAAATGTTCTATCAAAATTAGAAAAAAAAAACAGCTAATTAACTGAAAAAATAAAAATAAATGATGCATGGATTACCAAAGCAAGGACTGCGCACACTCACAGAGAAAGACTGACTGACGCCCCACCACTAGTTTCCGCTAAGCACAAAAGACTTCCGGCTATTCTTGAGCAGGTAGCGAGTCACAAATCCCACCACTTCCAGTTCTCGAACCTTCATTAGCACAATAACATTTTTTTCTGTCAAGTGATAACGAACTGCAGTTGTTGAGAGGGGGAGGGAGGGGGGAGAAAGGAAACAGTGTTCCTGTGCCTCCCCCCTCTAAGCTCTTTGAGGTATCCTCACCATTATCAGTTAGCAAATCTAGCCATTATCTCTGACCTACTTCATATTCCGATAAATTAAAAAAAAAAACCTTATCGAAACCCGTAAAGAGGTTAATTCTGAATCTGAATCCATGCTAAATAAAGTTAATCATTCATGACGAAAAAGTCTATTTGTAAAGAATCGTTTTAATTTTTTTCACAGACATAAATCACTATATGATTAATTTGATCACATAATTAGAACTTAAACCCGGCTTTAAACTTGGGATGGCGTTAGTTACTTTGTTACCAACCACCTTTTTTGGTATTTTACAAAAATGACGCGAAATATCCCAGTTGGATGAACATACTGTCCCCACCACATTAATGTAAGGAATGTTAAATTCAGAATTAGTCACTAGTCGAGGAAAACAAGTTATAACGGAATGCAGATACAACTAAATCTTTCCTCATCGGCTTCAAACCCTTCTTACGTTCTCTTCCTTATTATCCTTTACTTTTCCTACACAACAATCCTATTCCACTTAATAACTCTCTTATAAACCTCGGGGTCACCTTCGACCAACACCTATACTGGAGTAATTATGTATCCGAAGAATCCATTATTATACTCAATAAGATCCATAATTTCCTACGTCAGTTACTTGTTTCTTCTCTTATTTTCCTCCATTTTGATTACAATTGCCTAGTTTTAGGAGGACTCATTAATAAAATTAAAAGAAAATTAGGCTCTTATAAATTGCTTCATAGGATTCATTTTTGGGGTCCCCAGACGGATGCATTTCTTTGGTTATTATACTGTGTTACAGAGGTTTAATCGTTCTATAGCAAAAATTAATTTCAACTTAAGTTGCCAGGGCTTTTATTCAATGTTACGATCTTCATCAAAACTACTGAGACAATTACGCTTGATAAAGTTAAAGATGAAATATACAAACATATAATATACAGTAACAGTGTTTCTTATTTCACAAAATTAATACAAAAACATCACTAAATATATGCGTTTTCTTCTTCCCCCTCCTTCAACCACAAGAAACTTCCTGGGAGTAACGCTTTAAGGCAGATAATACCTGATCACGTTAGCTATATATGAAACATATAGTATGTATAACGTAATTAATATATATATATATATTCATATCCTAGTTTTCAAAGGAAATAAACGTTTTAAAATCCCATGTATCCAACTAGTTATCCTGTGTATCTCACGAAACGGTTTGTCTGAGTGTGTATGATATCAGCCTAGCGTAAAACAGAAACTGGAATTAAACATTAAACTTATATCCCTTAGATATTACAGTAACTTTGTCGCTAGAATCGATCGACCGATAGAGTCATTTAATATAATCGATTTTACACTTCTATACGATTTCCTCCAACACGGCCCAAATGATTTTGATTAAACTGATTATACAATGAAATGGTCTTTAATGTTGGCTAGGTTTTATCCTGAATTAAATAGTATAATATTGCTTTAATGTCGAATTTTCAAAATAGTTTGGTTTTTTATAAATAATTAACTATCTCTCATTGCTAGTAGTAATAAAGGTCGGATTACAAACTATGAAATAATTTGATAATTAATTAAAGCAGGAAAAAGTTGGTCTAGATGAAAACAAGTATCAGTAAATAAAATACAAATATCTAACATATAAGTTACAATCTCTAAGAATAAAAACTCACAAATAAAGAGAATTTATTAATAAATTAACAGAAAGGTGCTATTCTAAACTGGCTTGTCATCTGGAAAGTAGCTCAATAACAAGAACCACAGAAGAAAAATGGCACTATTCAGATGTGTTCAGGATCAAAAACATGGTCTTACTAGATGTCAGATGAAAATTTCTCCTATCCTATGAAAATCCTAAAAGAAAAATTCTCAGAAGCAGGTAGTGCTAAGCGAAAAATAGTTCAACATGGAGAAGTTCCACAAACAGAGAAGTATATCCCTTGCTTGATGAGTCTTATGTAAGAATTGTGGAACACGGTAGAGTACACTGGGCAGGTCATTTCGGAAGAACGGAATCCTATAAGATTCCAAAGAAATTCATTAATGAAGGTATATATGATAACAGCCTGAAAGACCATCCGATTCATCGGGTGCGTGTCGCAAAAGATTTTAGGAATCTGCTCAGAGTTTGGGTTAGGAGGACAGCTGCACTACACATATTAAACTGGTGGAAGTTGCTTGAGGCAAGGCCGAGTAATGGGTTATCAATTGATTTAAGTAGTTCACTTTCTCATGTATGCGAGTTTCATTCACTTTTACCAATGCTCGATGATTTGTAAATCTCTAGTTGACATGTTGTAATATAATAGTTTTTTAAGCACTGATATTAATCTCCTCTTCCTTTCCGTGATGAGTTATAATGTTAGGGATGGTAAAGAATGGTTTGGAGTGGTTAAGGTACGATTAAGCGAATGCCGCGAGTGTAAAAGACGTCAATATAGCAATCACGAGTCAAAAGCTAGATTGAACCCTGACTCACGGAACGAACCTCGACCTTCCCACTCTGGCTAGAATAGGTTAGATAACCACTGGCTACTAACCTATTAGATAACCAACTCGAATGTTAGAAATGATACGAAAAAGTTAGGGTTCAAAGACAAATTTATGGAGTAGAACCAGCATTTCTACCCAATTTATGTCGTTGCCCACACGTCCTAGACAATATTCTCGAAAACAGATAAAAGTTACCCTTAAATGTGGATAATTGAACAAAAACTAAATTTATAACCACAAAACCATTATGGAGCAGAAGTATGAAGAGAGTAGTAGATTATTGATGTAGTCAATCTTTATTTAAATACAATACTTTTTTTTATGTATTCTCGTTTTTTTAATAATTTCTATAACTTAACACTTCAGGTGTATATTAAAGTAATATAAAAGTTGTGATACAAATAGAAAAGAACCAATTCTACAGATTTGAAAATTTCTTTTTGTTTATGTTTATGTTAAAGAACAAATCCATGAGACCAAGTAACCACAGTTTACACTATCTTCGTAAATTGTTTGAAATACGATGGGAATATACACCGACTATCTTTCAATCTGTGCGACAATCCATTACTGGGTTCTGGCCTCCTCAAACATCTTCTGCCAGTTTATTCGATGAAGTGTACTTGTCCTCAAACGCCGAACTCTTAGAGGGGTTCTCCAACAACATCCACCGATCGAAAGAATTGGGTAGTCTCTCAACCTGATATCATACATATTTTCAACAAAGCTTTTTTTGGAATCTCACACCCCTTTTTACGACATGTCCTGCCCAGCGCAACCAACTGAGCTGGCTGATTCTTACAATATCAGAATCATTTGGCAAGGTGTATACATATGTGTATACTACTCCATATTGGGTCATTTTTCAATGGGCCTTAAATGTGTCTCAGGACTTCTCTCCAACTGTTAGGAGAACTTTTCATCCGGTTTCTAGAAAGCTGTTTCTGCTCTATACGTAACCATTGATATGATAAGTTTCCTTGTTCTTTATATTTATATTTAACTACTTACCAGGTGACAGTATTTTGAAGACAGTCCAAAATAACATCTACAATTTGAAACACTGAGATAGTTATGCACTTATAACAAGTCCGGGATTTACATGAAAGAAGAATTGTACCATGTTGAGCTTGGAGTAACATCTTTTTTGTTCCTCAACAAAAGGAGAGTTGAGGAAAAAGATACCTCAACAAATTTTTTATACATCTTTATGGTATGAACCTTTGTACGCAAATGTAAACTTGTTAAAAACTGTGAAAGGGTAGTCCTATGTTTAAAAAAAACATATATAAGGTTGATATTGGTTGTTGTTCAGCAGATTGTCCCGATACTGGTTACCCTATATTACGTATACTTGTTAAGTCAAATTAAAAACTACCTAATTCACAACTTTTGAAATACATATTAAATAATTTATAGAGTGAAGGTGTGCAACTTACCTGCGAACGGTGCATCCCCCACGTATTCTTCAATCACGTAGTCAGCCGGACTTGCGGTGCCCTGGGAAGGAGCTGTAGGGCTGGGATAGACCAGCAGCAGTAGTTCTTCCTCCGTCTCGGTCTCCATGTCTCTGGATCTCCTCTTCATCATGTTGCAGTACTCCTACCAACAATAAACCACTCAAGGTCCTTTACCTCACATTATTGACAGCATTTTGCGTTAATTTCACATGATGTTTCCAGTCCGAAGTCATCATATCATTTATACTCTAACAGACAAATGCAACATTAATTAAAGAATTCGAGTTTTGGTTTCGAGCAGGGTCACTTTCTAAATTCTATAATTTCACCAAATAGATTTTAAAAATAGTCATGAAAGAAAATAAAAATGAGAAAATTTAATTTTTAACTCAGTAAAAATAGAGCTGACACTGACGGACAGGGAACCCCTCGACCCTTGTCAAGTTTCAGGGATCTATCAGTAAGCCCTCCTAAATTTAAGAGGGCTCAGACAAGGGATAGCCTCTCCCCGGTATCGCTTAATGTAGTCCTAGACCAAATCATGAAGTGCAACGATTGGGACAAACAAAAGCACATCAAAGTAAAATGTCTGGCATACGAAAACGAACTGGCCCTAATAAAGGAAATTGAAAGCGAATCAATAGAGCAGTTGAACAGTTTAAAGGAAATAGCTGAAAAGACAGGTTAACAGAAATCGTTTGAGAAAACGGAAATAATGACATCACAGAAATTATCAAAAGAGAAAGTATGGAAGAATTAAAGTAACAAATAGATTCATGTACCTGGGGGAAATTATATGTAGCAATAGGCCAGAGAAAGAAAGCATAAAAGAAAAAAATAAATAAATTGGAAAGAATAAGCTTTGTTACAAGCAATTTATATAATACAAGGAGCCTGCAAAAAACGCAAAGATAAGACACTACAATACGATCGTCAAACTGTTGATACTGCACGGAGTGGAAACTGCCTAAGGTTGTTGGGGATAGAAAGAACAATACTAAAAAGAATTTATGGCTAAAAGAAGACACAGAAAGGCTATAGGTTGAGATCTAATCAGGAAATATACAAAGAGGTAAATGATTTGGAAACGGATAAAAAGATTAAGGTACGGACATATGGTGAGGATGCACCCAAAAAGATTAAATAGAGAAATCTTCTATAAAAAGAGAGGATAAGGGATCTATAAAAACAGATGAGGGAAGAAACTGAGAGACTGAAAAAAACAGACCAAGACTGTTTCGATAGGGATGACTATGGGAGAAGACTAAAAGAAATTAAGGTCCTTGTGGGGGAGAGAGGTGCGAGAAAAGTTGTCTCGTAGACCGAAGAAAGATGGAAGGAACAATTGTATAGAATGAGGAAGAGGTGAGAGGAGAGAAGAAGGGAGATAAAGGGCATGGAATGAAGTGAAAATAATGATATAAGTATGATCTTAAAGGCAGTTCCGTGAAGAAAAAAATGAATCGTCAAATGAATGCAATGAAAGAAATTTCTACATAATTTATTAAGTAAATGGAAGAAGGATACTACCCCAATCTCCAAATAAAGTATAGTGTTTTATTCATAAACGTTAATAAGGCCCGTCGTCCCATACGTTGGAGAAACTTGGACCCTAACCAATAAAAGCATTAACCTGCTAGACAGGTTTAAAAGAGTAATTGAATGGTAATTGGCGAAGGAGGAAAAATGGAGAACTTTTTGGTCTGTATAAGCAATGTAGCATCTCCTCGTACGTAAGGATACAAAGGCTTAAATGGCTTGGCCATGTAATGAGGATAAGCGAGGAAAGAGTGGCTCATAAACTGTACAATTACGTTCCGGATGGTGTGCGGCAACGTGGTAGGCCGAAGGGCCAATGGAGGGATGCTGTGAGGCGGGATCTGCGACAACTTAGTTACCCTTGCAGAAGATAGAGAAAGATGATTGGCGGCCGTTGAGCAGACCAACGGCAGCTTCATGCGCCTGCTGTGCCAGTAAAATAAGAAGAAGAAGTTTATTTCATTACTTCAGGAGGCCGAAAGATAGATCATATAAACTGTTGAATATAAAAAGTGAGATTATAAAATCACCCACAAACAAAACCTCAAACAGAGCTCAGTGTAAGCTGCTTTCATGAACAACATAAACGACTCGACAATGTGGGTTTACTTGGGAATATTTTAAATGAACTACAGTAACATTATTTAAAAAACAACCCTCTTGATCATATAAATAAATAAATTATACATACATAGATGGATTATTTTAACTATGAATTAAAAGAAGGACCAGAGTGGTCGAAAAGGTTAGGCACTGGCTTTCAACTCCAGAAACCAGATACGTGTTGGGCTGTGTTAGATCTTTTATCCTGTAATATCAGCCGTGACACTGTATAGATACTCGCCACTATCAAGTTGGACAGTACCTGATGCCTCATCCCCCTGCTTGTTATTGATTAATAACTACTGGAACCAAAACCTCACAGAGGAAATAGTGGCCAACATTTATTTTATTTAGGTTAATACCAAACATATTCTACCTATGAAACGAACTTGCCACATTACAAGGGCTTATTTCCTTTTTGTGAGTGTGTATTTATATAATTACTTATTCGATTGTTTTATACACGTAAAATATTTTTAAAGCTCATAATAATTTATAGGATATTTTTACAGTTTGGTGATAGTCTGAGAAAGTCTTTCCATGGAAACCTAACAAAATTAGTGTAAAATTATATTTAATTTAGTTAATAAGATGAAGGTAAAATGGTGGGAACAATCTAATATTGCTTCATTTCCTTGCTTATTAATGATTACCAGCTACTGAACCCTAGACCTCTAATTGGAAATATTGGTATAGATTTATTCTATTTAGGTTAACCCCCAAAAATTCTACAAATGAAAGGAACTTGCCACATTATAATGGCTTATTTCCTTATAGTAAAATGTGATAAGTACAAAAAAGAACCCAATACTTTGTTTTTATTCTTTTAAACTAAAATAAATATTAATTGATACTACTTTTATCAGGTACACATGTAAATTGTATATATAATTAAAGCATTCAAATAATCACTTATTGTTTTGTTCTATTTTATACATGTAAAATATTTTTAAAGATCATAATAATTTATAGGATATTTTCGTGGTCTGAAAGAGTCCTTGTCAAATTATATTAATTTTAGTAAAGAGGACGAAGGCAAAATATTGGGGAAAACCTAATTGCTTCATTTCCTTGCTACTTACAATTTAAGAGATAGTTCAAGATGGCAGCTTCCAATAAAGGATATTATAAATTTCTTCTACTTTGGGTTTATGATACATCAAACTAGTTGCTTTCTTTGGGATTAAGAATTCAAAGAACTAAACAGTTGAAAAGATCAAAAATTATTACTTTAAATTATGGAAACAGATATGCGGAGTGTGAAAACATAATTCAAGATGAATGATTCGTTTAAAAAAAAAAAGTTATTTGTTTGTTTTCGGGGGGAGGGACGCCTAAGTAATTATTGATGAGGGAAAAAAAAGAGGAGATGTAGTGGACGTATGATACAAGATGTTCAGTCCGACTTGGATCAAGCACACGATAAGGCTAATTTAATTTAAAAACGAAAACTAAACTTTCAACACATATAGCAGTGTTTTAAACTCGGATTTTTGCAAAATCATTCATACAATAATGATTAAGTAATACGTAAGCCCTCTTACTTTTTCAAAATTTGTTTATGTTTCCTAATTTTTCTTCTTACTTGTCCTCACCTATTGTCTTTCAAAAGGAATGATTTAGCACAAGGTTTAAAACGGATAATGGGCTTCAACTTATCCTTTTTCCCTAAAAAACAGGCATTTACTTTGGACATGGGCTAACCAGATTCATAAGGTATTGGTTATTTATAGTACCTTAGAGTTATTTAAAAAAAACCGCAATACAGGATTACATTCACTGTCAGCTTATGACTTCACTGGCCCTTTTGTAAAATAAACAGACTTGCTCGAAAGTTTCAAAATGCGCTACTAATGATGTTGAATGCCGTTTTTTAATTTCAGGCGCTTTTTAAATATTGCTCGATTAAAGTATCTTAAAGTCTCCTCTTCCCGTTTTAAGCTAATATTTCAAAAGTGATATAGGACCGTCGCTCTCCGGGGGTCTTAGCTGAGCGGGTCGGACGGGGAAGGATTGCGATGGAAGCCACTATTGAAAGCAATGTAATCTTCAGCGACTCCCAAGCCGTAATACAAAAATTAACAACACCAGGTCCCGCAGGGTCACCCACGGAAGAAAAGTGCAGAAACATGCCTGCTATCATGAAGAAAAGAGGAAGGGTTATAGCTCTGCAGTGGTTACTAGGCCATGTTGGTATAGATATTAATGAGCAAGCTCGGTTGTGCAGAGAACCAGTCTGTTCTACCACTTTCCTAAAGAACAGTAAAATCACTTATAAGCTCTTATTGTAAGGACAGTACAAGCGCTAGACACAAAGTTCAAGCGGAAGGAAAGAAGTGGGAGAGCCTACTGCATAAGGATAAACGAATCTCCGGCAATCTTAGCAGAGCTGAGGGAGTGGCCTGTTTTCGGTTAGTAACAGGACATGATCTGCTCCAATAACTACACCTCCGTCGAATTGGCATCGTAGATTCCCCGAAATGTCCTCAATGCAACATGGGAGACATGGATGGAGTTTTAACGTGTATTGGTCTAGAAGATGTTGAGCAGGATTCGGAGCAACTAAGAGTAAGAGTAAAATTGTATTGGACTGCGCGAGGGAAAATGGCGTAATAGCCCACTTCCAGTGGCGTAGGAAAAACAAATAAAAGTATTGAATGCTAGGCTGATCTTGTTAAATCAGCAGGTGAGAACAAATACTTTGTTAGATAAGCTTATTTGTCAAGTATATATACCTAACACTTTGATTGTCGATATTGGCAAGGCAAGAAAGCGTTTAACGAAAAAGGAGTTTTATGATGAAAACCACCAACAAGAGATGCTCTATAACCAGTAATTGAAACAACAAATCTGCAGGCTATGATACAAAATAAAAAAACAAAAACATAACGACCGATACTTTTACTAACCAGAAACTCCAAACGAGTATGGCTGGAAGAAAGTTGAGGATATGTTCACGCTCATATTTTGAATGAAATCCTGTGATCCAGCATTGCTTTACAAAGTCAGTAGGTGAGGAAGTAAGCAGAAAAGATTATCAGTCGTGAATGTTTATTATCTTCTTAATTGAAATGCACGGAAATATCCAAACGGAATGTTGAGGAACTAAAGTTATGATGATGATGATGTCGAATATAATGATTAATGCCTAGGTTTTAAACTATAAATGCTTAAAAATCTAATTATTATTATTATTTTTTGCATCATTTTAAGTTTCTTTTTGTATTTTTTAACATACCTCATATCTGATTTCATAATTTAAAAAAAAAAAATATTTGACCTTCTAAACAATTCCATACAATTCTTTGAATTCTTAATCTCTACAAAAAATATATAAATGTATACGACTTTCATGGTAACTGATTTTTCATTTAAAACATCTTTTTGAGGAGAATTTCATTTGTTATAGAAACATTTATCAAATAAACATTACTGGACAGTTTTTCATCATGAAAGTCGTGTAGTAAGCAACTTTCATAATAACAAAACTTGCTTATTCATACAAAAAAAAAAAACTTTTATTTTTTTAAGGAGGATTTCATTTCTTATACTTACATTAAATATTTCGTTTTACGTATTATTTAAGAATAAGTAGTGCATTTTGGAATTTATTTTCGCTGAAATTCTGATTATATGATTTTTGAACAAAAGCGTATCTCAGCTTATTCTGTAACAGCTCTCAACTTAATAATTATGGAATTAAGTTCTTCTTAAAGTTAAACTACGAAGTTTTTCCGAAAGTGGAAACTTTGTAGTCCGATAGAGTGACAAAATAAAATCGGGAATAATTAAGGATTTACGAAAAACAAAAGTTATTTAACTGTTATTATGGCCGCTTGAAAACTTTCATTAAATTTGAAATTTTCAAACTTAAAATGCTTTTTTTTTTTTTAATTCAACAAGAAACGTGACAATTAAGAAAAAGAAATATATATATA
>NW_027111517.1:391108-431899 GCF_000696795.3 Halyomorpha halys
ATATACACGTAATGGGATCGATGTTTGACGTCTCTGGCCTAAGATCGTGAAACTGAAGAAGGCAATCAACCAATAAGAATAAAGAATCCGAGGACGCGTACGAATTTTAATTGCCACGGCAGAGTCTTCCCACTCATAGCCTCAGCTGTGAAAAGCAATATAAGCCCGATTCATAAAACCTAGTCCATAAATTAGTTTCTAACAGGATTAATATGGAAACCCATTTCTGGCAGTTTTATAACCCTCATTAATTTAATAAAGTAACGAATCAAATAACTTAACTCCGTTTACACCTTCTAAACGGTGAATCCAAGCGTTGTGGTAACATATTAAAAAACATTAAATCTACGTCATAACGTAATAATTCGCTTAACTGAACCAAAAGCTGTATCCGCTTAGGAAGCACTTAAGCTAATAAGGCCAGATATCGATATCGATGATATAGAATTTCGTTTCGATCAGTCATCATAATTGCAATGGAGGCAGTAAAACGGAACATCCAACCATCATACTTTCCCCGTACCTCTTCGTCTGAGGAAGAAACATATTCAGGTTGGCCAAGGACCTGGTACCAAGGTGCTTCCCCATTCCAAGGTTCCGGACTCTCGGAGGTACCGCTGCTTGAACTAGTCATGCAGACCAATTTCTGCACCACGTTACCACAGACCTCCATGCTTGGAAAAATTTCCTGATAGCTAAAGTCTGCAGACATCTTCCGATCATCTGAAGACCCAGACATGTGCCAGCTCTGGTTGGTCCCGACCAACTGCAGTGAGGACGGCCGCCTTCGGCCAGCTAAAGGTAATGTAACATTTAAAGGTCAAAAGTGCCGCACTCTTTGTGAGGAAAATGTCAATAAATATCACTGCTATCAGGCATAGGATCCTCTCATTATCATTTGTCCTCTCAGTTATGAAGAAGACGAGCTACACTAAGCATTGAAATGTGGAGAGTTTATAATCCAGGTGTATTGATTTTTTAGAAAAAAAAAAAAAAAAGTGGATAGTATAATAGTATAAATACATTGAAAAATGAAGTAGCAGTGTATAGAAATTTTAGAAGCAACAAATACTATGCAGGAAACCGTTATTACTATTAGTAATGAAGTACAGAGCTGATGGCCATGAAAGTTATACAATTCATCTCCTTCACATTGCAAAGCCACTTGCTGATACTATCTGGTGAGTTCAACCAGCATGTTATTTTCTAACATAAAAACTAGATTGTTTGTCATATAATAGATTCTTAGTTAATATTTAGATAAACAATTAGAAATTCGATTGTTAAATAACTGTACAGTTCATGCTATAGAAATGATTAAATAGTAATCATCAAAATTACTAAAACATAAATTTAAAAATAATCAGTAGCGACAATTTAAACCTGAAATTGTATTTCAAAATTAACTTCTTAGGTTGAAGAATTCTGAATAGATATACCGTTAGGATTTTAATTTTTCTTTTTTATGTTATAAATTTTCTTTGACTCTTTGTTTCTTACTATACAAAGTTTATAATTTAAAAAAAAATTATGATTATGAATTCAGTAGCTCTACAGTGATTTATTACTAGTAATAATAGTACCAATATAGGCACAAGTACGCATAAATGATTTTTGTTCCTCTCGTGTTTGATTTGAACGACTCATATGCCAAGACCTTGAGCCTGCTCAACCTGAATTTGAAAACACTAATAAAATTCTTATGAAATTTAAGGGAGTTAAAAAAGAATATAACTTTACACAGATTAAATGAATAATAAAAATGAAATTTGTTATCAATACAAACCGAAGGGAAGTTTTTTTTTGTTATTTTAAACAATTTTTACTTATTTACAACGTAATAACAAAGGTAATCAACTACTAATCTAAACAGTCATTGATGTCAGAAAAGAGACTCCCAAAACTATGTTTCAACAGACTAAGTATGTTAGATGCAGAAATCCCTGATGTAGAATACAATTGGGTCTCCCAGGTTAAAATGATATCCCACCAATATGGATGTAGAGATGAGTTTAATACTTTATACAAAAACGGAATATTGAAATATAAAGTCGATATTCTAGAACCACAATTTCTCAATTGATATCAATAGAACATGGAGCTCACTAAACCTGAAGCATATCTCACATTTAGGCTAAATTAAAAAAAAAAATAAGGTGCATCAGCCAACTAAGAGTAGGAAATCCAAAGCACATCAAAATACACAATCACTTTCAAGGCAAACGAACTCTGTCCATTCTTCAAAAGTTATTTCAATAATGATTTGTACCACATCGTTCCACCTTTAAAGAAAATAGACAATTTATCTACCTAAAAACATCCAAAATATATTAAACAAAAAGTGAAGTTAAATTGAACAAACTGTTTGCATTGTGATATTGTGTAATAAGTTTGATTTTGTAAGTAGCATGTAAATAGTTTTCGAAACTAATTAATATCTGTACTTATATTACGCTTTGGTTTATTTAAAAAAAATCTCATTATCTTAAGTTTAATATAATGGAGTAAAGAATATTATATTAACAGTTTTGTATTATCCAGTTTGTTTATTATTTTTTTTTTTTATTATTATTTTGTTATGGAGCACTTGTTCTATCTTTGTTTATTGTTTTTTTAATGAGCAATAGACTCAGGTTTTGTTTTATAACTCTATCTTATGTAATGAAATTTGAACAAGACTTTGCCTTTCATAAATAAGCATATTCTATTCGACTTATTTTATACTTTGGACCCACAGAAGCTTTGTCCAGCTTGTAATGGAACGGCACTGGAGGATTGTTTCCATTTTTTGACAAATTGCCCCGCGTATCATGAGAACCGAATCCTATACATGCCGAAACAAAGCAATATTAACTGAATCAATTGTATGAATTCCTGTCTGTACTATCTTAAACTTTTTTTTATATAAGTAACACAAAAACTTTTGCATACCTGGATACCTATCGTCCCAATAGGAGGTATAGTTTTTGTTATTTATTTTTTTTTTTATATTATTAAATATTAAATGATGTTTTTGTTTTACTGTTTTATTCTAACGAATGTGGATAGCCCAGCTTGGGTATATTGTTTGTTATTATTTTATATAAACGATCTTTAACTCATCATATTTGTAAAATTACTACAATTGATTATTTATTTTATGTACTTCACAGGCTAACTCTATGTTTATGGGGGTTGACCCATAAACAAATAAATAAATTATTATTATTCTACTTATTTACAACAGGAAAATATTAGATTAAGATTATAAAATGAGGCGACATAAGGTTAGATAAGGTCTACAATCTTATCTATAAAAAGTGTAAAAATCATGCAATTATTAGTACTTCATCGAATAAATAAACTTATAAATGATAAATACCATACGATAACATAAATGTTAATTGGTTGAAAATAAACTTTATGTTCATGATTTAAAATTTGAGGAGTAGATAAAGGACCTACCCTTCAGGAAAAAAATGGATTTATTTGTTGCCACATGTTACTAAACATCTATCGTTCTTTGAAATTATACGGTTATGGCACTGAGGTTTTGTTGAAAAAAAAAATTCAGTACATTATTCTACAAATTATACATAAAATATAAAATCGATAAAAAAGTTTATCAAGAAATGTTTTCTTCAACGTTTTGCATTATTTCGGTAAAAATGTGACTCAAATCTTCTAATATTTTTTTTTATAAGTGCACAAATAAATTTGGCTCAAATTCGCTGGACCATCTTTAATACAACGTATATCACAAATCATAAAACGATTGTTCAACAAAAAAACTATACCACTTTAATGCTACTTTTTGATCGAAATGGATTTGTATTTTGAAAAGTTTAAATAATTTTTTTTTTATCAGAATTGATTTTTATAACGAAAAGTGGAAATAAATTTTATAAAATTTATAATTCGTTAAAACTTAAGAAAATGAGAATTAATTATTTTCTGCTGCAATCGAAAAGACAATTTAATACGAACCAAGTTTATTATTTTTCTTCTTATTCGTTAGGAGCAAAAATTTAATTATTTCAGAGTGGCATGTGTTAAGTCATGGTCCAAATGCAAGCGAACAATTCAAGGAATGAAAAGAAATTTCGAATGAAATGAATGCATGAATATAAAAAATTTCAGACCATGCTCATAATAGTCTTGCATTTAAAGCGGTACTTTATTAATTTAGAAATATTTTTAATTAAAGAAGTTAATATTACAGATGGTGAGGAATGCCGTAGACACAGAAGTGGGGGACTGGCAGAAACTGCGAGGACATCCAGTGTGTCCATACCTACGCTATCACGTTTTTCTAACAAATGTCCAGTCGCTGGAACCAAAGTACTGGAGTAATCATGTAAGTACTAACAGTTTAATAATAATATTGACCTGTAACGTAGTTTTATTATACATCAATTTATATTAATTTTTATGGAGGTTTACATAACAACAATGACGGATAATTTGGATAAGTAAGCATGTTGTCCAGTGCATTAGGAAAATTAAAAAATAAAGGAACTAAGTAAAAATTAATTTAAAAAAAAAAATGATGAGTTTCTTATTTTAATAAATCAAACGTTTACCCATTAAAAGTTTACACTTTCTTTCGAAATATTTCTCAAGAGAAAAAACAATGCAAGTAATGAAATTTTTATTTATATATATTACTTTTTAAATAATCATTATTATAATTTTAAAATATTTTTATATATATGGTTATAACACTACTGCACCAATTTTGATAGCAAATAAAGAAGGTATCCTATAAATGTTGGAATAAATAGAAAAAAAAATAAAGGTTGATGTTAAGACTTGACGAAATGCGATTAAGTTATAGAGGAGGGGATATTAAAATCACACAATCTTGAACATCAAACTAAAAAATTAGGTATATTATTTACCTTTATTTTATATGAATCATGTATTTGTATTTTTGTTAATACATATTTATATGTTTTTTCTTTTAAAACAGTCATCTTAATAACCAATCATTTTACTGATTGCATATATTGATTTAATATTAATTGTTGATTATTAATAATTTACAACTTTATTAGATAAAATCTGATTGATATTAAGTATTTTTTTTTACTTAAGAGTAGATTATTAATGTTTTACAGGATTTTGACACTATGGGACATACGTTGAAAATGAGTCATATCCAGAACCCGGATATATATGCAACGGTATACTTTGTTAGGAATATTTTTTTTACAAATTGGTCAAACATCTTTACGAATTATTGCACTCAGAGCAATAAACTAAATTTTATTCTGAAAATTTGACGATTAATGTATATAATTGTATAATTGGATGATTTTAATAAAGTGAAAAAAAATGTATAAATAAAAATTAAAATACGAGATAGGAGATGAATTTCCGGACATCGTAAGTTCATTCTGAATGAACGAAACAACAAAAAAATCAACGATATAAAATAATATAATCTTATATTACTTAATAAAATAATGTTTAATAAAATTAATTTCAATTTAATTCTAAAGATACAGATATTAGATTGTTGCTTTCTTTCTTAAAAGCAGTAATGTATATAATTATTTTAAGCTTCATAAGTAAGTTCATCGTTATCTTTCAAGTTAAAATGCTAAATTTGAAATAGATGGAGATGAGAAAAATGTGTATGAAATTATGGGGGAATTCATGATCTTTAGTTTAACATGTTAAATAGAAAAACTCATGTTAAATGGAGAAGTATTTCCTTCTTTTACCATGTTAAAACTATATAACAAGTAACATAGTTGAGAGTATGTTACTATGTTTGTTAAATGGAGAATGACGTCACGCAACAGACCAGCGGAGCTCGTGATCATTTTGTTTGTTATCCTAGTAACAAGCAATGTAGTATACGTACTACTTGCTCGTAGTTTCTGTTTTAAATTTGTCAGTATTGTTTTGGATGTTTTTATAACTAATAAAGCAATGAATGGCAATAATAATGTAATTACATCTGTCAATTAGCTCATCTTGATTCTCTTCTTCACAATTTAGAAGATCATTAAGGCACTGAGGGGTCATATTTTCACACAACTTCCACTTAGGCATGTTGTAATAATTTGCTATAACTATCAAAACTTAGACGTAAACAATAACATGAAGTTTTTGGAAGGAAGGGTTATAAAACAAGTTGCTCAGAAAACTCGCTAGGAGCTCTAATGCATTTAACATGACTTTAAATAGGGCTGCTCACAATCCTAAACTTATAACATTTAGCATGGTAAAACATTTTACATTTAACACATCATGAATACCCCTAATGAATAGCAAATTCCTAAGAAATAATCTATTTTACTAACTCAATTTAAAAGCATTATAACTCGCATAATAGGTCCAGTAGGGAAAACTTCGGGAAAAAACAAAAATTATGGAACTCGGGACTTTATATTTTGGTAAATAGTGACAAAACTTATTAGGGGAAAGATTTATTTGTCCTCAGTGATGTTGAGCGCTACGCAATAAATTTAACAATAAATAAATTTGTTCCCATCACTTTTTTTGGGGTAGTAGAAAGACTATTTTATAATAATAAAAATATTTTAAACAATAGAAAATAAGGATTCGTATAAACAAATTAACGTGCAAGATTTATTTGTTAATTTCAATTAATTTTTAATTATGACCATAGCTAAGTTGCTTTTATTATTAATTAAAAATTTCAATTATGTTTACATTTTATATTTTAATTCCTAAAAAGTCTCAAATTATGTTTTCATCCATTAATATACATATTTTTACCACATTTATGTACTTACTGTTTCTCATAGCTAAAGATAAATACTGTTTATTTTCGGATTCATTTGTTTAATTTTTAATCCTTCTTCCAGTTTCTTTCTTAGTTCAGAACTTATACTGTTACAGTTATACAGGAATATATGTCTGGAATTAGTAGTAAATTTGAATTTTTTAGCCGTCTCAGAGTTTTATATTGTTTTTACTGCATATTTAAAGATTTTTTTTTTTTATTATATACCATAAGGCATATTATGCAGGTTTTTACTAAATAACAATCCGGGTCATGTTCTGTTATTACTTTCAGTAGGTTTCTAGTTATAAATCCGAATGCACAGGACTATAAATTTAAAGCTTACAGGAATAGACACTAATGCTACCTCAACTTTCTGCTGAAGTATCAAAACAGTGTTTGCTTCAGTCCGATTCACACCTCTCGTAAAATTTCAACCCATATTATTACAAAATAAAACATTTTATGATATTGAGCCACAAACTATAGTAGTTTTTCCCCCTTTATTTTGATCTATCTGAATAAGAATACCCACCAAGTTTATCATCAAAATTATTATCCCACAGTTCAATTTATTTTTAAGATGCTTCGAAATAAACATTATAAAATCTAAGTTACTAAATCAAATGAAAAAAAGCAGGTAGGTCGGCGATTTTTCTTTTTGAATAGCATAATATATTATTTAATTTATAATCTTAATATTTTCTTGAGATTGGTAATTTTTTTTTTAAATAAATAATTTAAATTCTATCCATTATAGTCTTAAAACCTTTTATTTCTCTTATAAGTCCGACGTTTCGGCCAATCCGGCCATCTTCAGGGACAATCCACTACAAAACAGCTTTTATTACATGTATGATCCTACAAACATTTCAAAATACTTAACATTATTATTTATAATTTACCTTACCTTAATACAACATTAAAATTATATAATTAAAAAAAACTCTAAATTCCAAGCAGGCTATTCTGCCCAGGCCAAACCATCAATTTCTATGAAACATTAAAAACATTAGGTAAAAGATTTTTTTTTGTTAATAAGTATATCCCACATATGTTTAATAACCTAATTAGTCAATATTCACTTAAAACAAAGTCAAAATCATTTATCACAGACACTATTCCTTAAAACCTTTATCACAACATTACACGGGATATACTTATTAACAAATTTTAATGTTTCATAGAAATTGATGGTTTGACCTGGGCAGAATAGCCTGCATGGAGTTTAGAGTTTTTTAAATTATATAATTTCAAAGTTGTATTAAGGTAAGGTAAATTATAAATAATAATGTTAAGTATTTTGAAATGTTTGTAGGATCAGACATGTAAAGCTGTTTTGTAGTGGATTGTCCCTGAAGATGGCCGGATTGACCGAACCGTCGGACTTATAAGAGAAATAAAAGGTTTTGAGACTATAATGGATAGAATTTAAATTATTTATTTTTAAAATAATACATTATAATAAAAGCGGAAAACTAAAAATATTTTATATGTTTTAACTGTAATAATAAAAGAATTTGTATTTATATTTTTTTCTTCGTGGTAGGATTATTCTTTATATTATCTTTGTTATTATATCATTTCTATTTTATCTTATTTATAGTTTTGCATGTATTTTCATATGTGAAAATCTACAGTCCTTACTGGGGAATTTTCTGCGAAAATAAATAATTCACTACAATTAGGATAACGTATAATCTAAAATGATTTGAATACATCAACACGAAATTTAAATTATAACAAAAAAAACCTATTAGATAGCGAAAATGAGCATTGTGATTCCTAAAAAAAAAAAAAAATAAATAAAAAAGGACCCAGTTAAGCAGTGGCAATACCCGTCTCCTTTTTCTTTTCATTTTAATATTATTTGCAAATAATTATATTTGAAAGTCGATTCTCTCTATTCGTTTTACAGGTCATATATATACAAAAATGATGAGATATATAAATGAACTACGGTAGTTTAGGCGTTAATAAATTGAATCAATTTTAGATATTAGGTCTCATTCCAAGACGAATTAAGCTACTGGCCAAACACATTCAACGTTTGTCATAATAATCTATAAAAATAATTTTTGCAATGCTTTATCAAGTATCGCATGTGATAAAAAATCACATCTGTATTTTTTGAATAAGCCCTTATATCGTTTATGCCTAAACAAAATTTGATTAAAACGGAGGTGGGTACTAAAAGTGGGTAAAAGGGGACCTATTTTGGATGCTAGATTTCTGGATTAATAGTATTATGAAAACTGAAAAAAAAAAATCAGATAACAAATCAGTAAGGTTCCTTCTGTGCGAATTACTTTTAAGGGTTAAACAGATAATTCGTATAATTTTAAACCTATGCACTCTATTATAAATAGTAATACGACGTTTCAATTTTCAATTAGTAATTTAGCAACTAATTTTAAAAATCCGATTAATGACTACAAGTGAAAATTGTTTTCATCAGGATGCTTATTCAGGCTAAAAATTGTTCATCTAGCACAGAAATGCCTGTAATTATATTATTTTTCTAGTTATTTCTTTGTATTAATAATAAATAGTTTTAATCTTGTTTATGATAATCTATTACCTGTGGAATTGTATAGATCCATCTATAGGTTAATTTGATAAAAAGACCATTTGTGAAACTTGAACTTGAAACTTTAACATAGAGCTAACATTTCCGTTATAGATTTAGAGAGCCAGTTTTTCAAAAAGGAATCTAATCTAATTATACATAAATATTTTTCTTGCATTTACAATCTTAGCACTACAGCACACAATATAAAAATTAAAATGTTTTGTTAAAAAAAAAAAATTAATCAAAACAATTAAACTTACCAAAAAATCTATTCATAATATATTTTTTAAATGAACAACTATTTTGTTATTTCAAACTAGAAATATTTTGATCGAGTCTGGCACCCGGGACTGCTTTACAATCTCCGTAAATCCCTACCCTCCTACATACTTTCTCACTGATAAATTATTCCAAGTAAACCACAATGACTGCTATTCATTCTTCTATTCTCAGTCGGCTGGTGTTCCTGAAGGTAGTATCCTCAGTGCCACCGTCTATACAGTTGACAACCAATCCTAATACTATCCTCAACCCGTATGCCGATGACACATGTGTGCTCGCAGTTGATAATAACCCTTTAATTGCATCCCAAACTCTCCAATCCCATATCACAGCCCTCGAAGAATGGTGACGTAATTGAAGGATTAAACTAAATCCTAACTAATCCCATCAAATCACCTTTACCCTTCGAGGTAAACCTACCGACTGCCCTACAGTATCCTTAATAATATTGCTCTTACCCCTGTCAAACAGATCCACTAACTTGGGCAGCAACTGGACAAACGACTAACATGGAATCCTTACACAAGACTGAAAAGAAAGGAAAAAGCACGTCGATTCTGACTGTTACAGCACTTTACTAGACATAAGGTCTAAACTTCCAGTTCATTACAATAGACTGATCTACATGACTCCAAAAAGGCCAATCTGGACATACGGAGTTGAGCTTTGGGGCTCAACTAAACCTTCGAATTGCTCTTGTATTCAATCCTCAATGTAAAATCATATATAAAGACCTTAATATTCTATATGTAACCGATAATTGCTTCCATCATAAACACCCTAACCCACTAGATTCTAACCTTGCTTCCTGTTCCATTCTTGACAATCCTCTGAGGCGCCTGAAAAGAAGATGACAACGAGACCTGCTAATGTTTCTCTAAACGCCTGTACCACTCCATAACAAACTTACATCAAATTTACTGGATGTATCATTAGGTACAGTTGTAATTTTCAATAAAAATATATAAAAAACTAGAAATACATAAATTCATTTCAATTTTAAGATGCTGAATGCACACAAGATATATTGTTTGAGTTCTTGCCTTGGACTTCCACAACGAGTTATCTCATATTTTTCGTAGTCATTTTTGGCCATCCATAATTCACAGTATATTCTAATTTCATCGTAGCTGCACAAACATGGTTATTAAAAAATACGAGATGACTCGTACGATAACTCCTAGGTAAGAACTCAAACAAAGATTTATCTTGTAGCAGGCAGTCAATGTGTTAATATTAATTTGTTAAAATTAGAGTTTTTTTTTTACTTAGAAATTCAAATCCTCCCCATCATCACTGCATTAACCTTCACTTTTGTATCAAAATTATTAAATTAATCAACTAAAATTTACCGGATTTTTTTTCCAAGAATGTACTACTAAAGCTGCTCCATTTTTTCACAAAGAAGAATATGTTGAATATCTTTTTGGTCGAACAAATAAATATTTTTTAAAATATAAACATGTTCCACTATTGTCACACGCTTTCTTATGTAGATGTATGGAGCGTTCACAAAGTTTCAAGACTGGTCTCAGAACCAAAAATATATTAAACCTTTTTTTTACAGCGATGCAATGTCTATAATGGGGACTAACTCTAAGGACCCGAGTTCGAATCCGGCTGGGCAGAACATTGTTTTATGTTACACTGTAGCCTTGAGTCAACTCCTGTGGATTCTGGAGCCCTCCTGGGGTCCACACAGCCTGTTAAATTAGGTACCCTTAATTGGGTAAAAATCTGGCGGTCGAGCGTTATTCTGACCAAATCACCTCCTTGCACAAGCGTTGGTCTAGAAACAGTACTTGTTTACAAAGTACCGAAGCCTAACCCTCCATGGGTTGTAGCGGTACATATTTTAATTTTAATTTTAATTTTTTAAAGTCTATAATATAGGACCCTTTGGTATCAACACCTCGCTTCCAGGGTTTTTTTCACTGTTCCTAGGCTCCCTGGAACGTTTCACATGTACGGATTAAAAGGACCTCGTCGAAGCTGCCTGGACCACTAGAACTGCGTCGAATCGCTTCCAGGCCTGTCAGATTCGGAGAAACAAAAAGCAGACTTTAGGGTTGTTGCAACATTGTTGTTCCGTTGAAAATGGCCAAAACATTGGCGGTAATTAGCAACGATTGTCATTTTGTAGAAACTAAACGCCTTTGATCGCAGAGCGGACTCTATCCTTAAAACGGAGGAGCACTCCAACATAAAACTGACCTGTGACAGGAAAAAAATAATAATAACCTCAGTAAAAAAATGCCTTGAGGTTTTGGACGTAGTCGCTCAATGTTCACTCTGGCAAAAGTTTTGCAGCCACCCTAAAACCCCTACCTAGCTCCAAGCGGCTTCATTTTGTGTCACCGAATTAAGAAAGACCTGATAAGGAGGTGATTCGACACGACTCCAGCGGCAGCGGATATATTAAAGACCTTAAGTTCACGGTATAAAATATAAAAATGTTTAATACATTTTTTGTTCAGAGGCCAGTCTTGAAAGTACTATACGAGGTTATATGTATATATATTTCAAATCATTTTCATTCTCTCTAACCTCAACATTTTTTGGAATTTCGACTCCAAAGGATCGTAATAATTACATGTAGTCAATCACTTGAGGGTATATTTAATCGTATAACCTTTCTTCAGCGACCTTCTAACCAGAGAATTTTCAATGGAATGAGGTATATTTTTACGCATTATGATAGTAAACTAGATTTCAAGACAAATATAGACCTAGGAATTTTTTTGTGTAACGTGTCCTGAAGGTGTTAGTTGCCAAAAGCCGAAAACTTTTTCGTGGACGTTATTTTTTTCGCGTAAACGGTGCGAAAAAAAAGAGATTTACAACAAAATCGTTATAGAATCTAATGTTTTTTAAAGAATCCGTCATCACGATTTTAGTTTTATTTAACGAATAAGGCCACTAAAATGATTGTCACGATGAATACTCAATTTAGAAATGGCTCTATTATGAAGACGGATTCTTAAAGGGTATTGATAAATGAAACGATTATGTTCCTTAGGAATTTTCGATTTTCTGCACCTTATGCATTCAAAACCAGTAAAAAACTGTTAGTGGGTTTCGGAGATTAACGCCTCCAAGGCTGCATGGAATCAAATAAATGCCTGATACGAATTCTTCATAAAACCTGATTTACTATCAGAATCCGAAAAAAAAAAAAATCCCTAGGAAATTCTGAAGTTAGGTGCATTGAAAAACTGGAAGTAGTCAGAAAATCAACAGCATCCCCTAAAGATGGACTACAACCAATATTATTGAGCAGTGAAAAAAAAATCAAAATTCCAAAACATGTAGAAGGTAGGAAGGGTTAACCTTAAAACTGAAGCACCCTGTAGGAGATTTACCAACATGCCAATGTATACTGAGAAGATTTTAAACTGTTCACTTAGTATACTACTGGTATATTTTTTTTTAATCTTGTTTAATTATTATTGTTATTGAAATTATATTTCTAAACTAATTTATTAAAAAAACTAAAAACTAAAAACATTCTTATAGATCAGATTCTTGAAAAGATTTTCTAGTTTCTTCATAAAAGCCTTTATGTTGGTAACTTAAATTTCGTATGCATTTGAACTCAATATATGATATAATATTCCTTCTTTTACTGACATTTTCAAAATAAATTTTATACAAAGTTTGACACCATGTTTTGCACCAAATGTGCTTTCTTTTTTAACAATTATAATAAAAAAGTCCATATAGTCTCATTATGTTTATTCTCTTACAAATCCAACAGTTTGCCTATTCTCAAGGATATCTTATTTATAATAACACAGCTACAACATAGTTTGCCGACTATTCTGCCTTCATAAACAATATATCATAGTCAATTAGCCTATCTTTATCTACTATTTCTATTCCTTATAATTTTATTCAATTTACACTATCTATCATTGATAAGGTTGTAATATAAACTGAATAAAATTATTATAAGTGATATATGGATAAAAATAGGTTAATAGACTATGGTATATTTTGGAAAAAGACAGAATAGTCTGGAACCATTTAATAACTTTGTTGTAGATGATATATAGTGAATAAGCTCCAAAACGTTGTAACTGATATATAAAAATAAAGAAATTGAATAAGAAAGAGTTATTCACTACAATTCATTAATAAATGCAAACTCATCCAGTAATGAACCTAAAATATTAAGATATAAATAAGCCTTGAGATTGGCCACAATGGCCGAAACTGTAGAGCTATTAAAGAATAAACTTGTTCATACTACATGGATATTTTTTATTATAACAGATAAACAAACCAGCCATGAACAAAAAATTAAATTATTCATAGATAAGGTTTTTTTTCCTCAAATTTTTAAAATCTTTTCAATATTCACCGTGCTATCAAAATTCATATTAAAAAAAATAAAACAATTTTAACAACTTAAAAATAATACACAAAAACACTGCATTGAAAATTATAAAAACTAATCAATAATTGTAGTGCTACCAAAAACCACTGTAAAAATGTAATTTATATTAATAATAAAATTCTATAATCATTATTATAGAATAAAATATGAATGTATATTTTTTGTATCATTATCAAACAATAACTATAAACACATTATACAAGTTATTTACATTCTAACACACCATATACTTTTTATTAATATGTTATCATAATACAGAAATCATAAATCCAAAAATGGAAAAGCACATGAAATAATTTAACCAAAATTAATGTTTAAAAGTGCATAAACATTGCAATTCTGGTAAAAAATTAAAATCAAAGTTTGTGCAATAATATAAAAATTAATAAAACCATTAAGCAGTGCTAATTACAACATGCCATGTCAGAAATGGTTTAGATTACGATTTTACCATCAGCTACATGCAGGGTAAAAAAAATAAATAAAACACAAACACAATTTTAACTAGTTATAAAAAAAAAATCTATTAAAAGAAATTAAAATTCAATAGTCGCGTTTTTTAAGTTGAATGAAATACTGAAACCAAAATTTCATAAAACAAAATATTATTCAATGTGATAGAATTTTGTGAACCATAAAGACAAAGTAATAATTCCCAATTGTCACTAAGACATACAATGCCATGTGTGTGAAAACCTGCTTCAAATCAAAGATATCCGGAATTTTGTCAACAATAGTAAACAAAAATTTGAAAAATAATATAAGTTTTGTAGCTAACCTAACACTTAAAAGTTAAATATAGTAGATGATTATACAAAAAATAACTAAAAATAAATTAAATAAAAGGAAAATGGGAACAAAGAATAAAATTTTTAAACTAAAATCATAACACATACAAACATACGTTATTAATAGCTTTATTATCACCATATTATAAAGATAATAATAATAAGCAAAGAATCATATAAGCTTAGACAAAGCTTTGTAACATCAATTGCCTTTGAAAATTAATAATAAAATACTATAAAATAATTAAATTTGAAAACAAAAAATATACAACTAATATGTTACAAAGAAACTCCATATAAACAAATTAATAGTCTTAAAACAAAATTAACAATATTTTTTCAATTTTTAGAACATCATATCTTTTAAAAGGAATAAGTATAGAATCATAATGAACGATTAATCTTACTATGAAACATAAAATATAGGAAATAAAGAAATAATAAAATGAATATACTTTCAGTACAGAAACATTAAATAACATAAATGAATACATTCAATGTATAAATATATCAACATAAACTATAATTTTAATACAAAACAACAAAATAATTTGTAATTCTTATAAAGTAAAAATAAGATTCCACAAATTTTAAAAAAATAAAGAAATAATAACGAAATCAATAAAAGAGAAAGTAAAGTTACTCGTTAGATTATAAAAATAAAATCCTTATTATTGAAAAAGCAGCAACAAAAAATGAGTAATACGTGGGAGACATTGTAAAAACTCTGACAATCGTCAATACTAATTTTCATAACTGAATTTCTTGCACAATTGTTGAAAGTCCCTATAAAAAGAAAAAAAAAATATCGGATAGAGGAACTACATTAATTTCCAATTCTATGCAGTCAATTAATTTTGTATTTAAAAAAAACAACACAGAAAATGAGTTAATATATCAAATTACAAACAGGTTATAAATTAATAAAGGAAGGTGCATGGTTTAAATTTAGTACGTTTTGGAATGTGCATATAAACTTATATTTATAAAATAATTGTTTGTCACTAAATAAAGGGAAAAGCATTTTAGGTAGATTAAAAGAAATTAAGGGTTAGCAGTCGGTTTATACTAATTTTCGTCTCGAACGAATTCTGAATTCAGTAACTAAATAATAACTTACAAGTGATTGTATGTGTATAAATATTTTTTTAAAATAGGATATATAATTTCCATAACTTCAAATTGTAACAGTATATATACGTTTATGTGCTATTATTCCAAGAAGTTAAACGCAAACGTATAGCAACTTTTCATAAATAATATCGTAATAAAAAAATAACTCGATAGACTATCAAACCTTTTCTACATAATAATTTGATAAAACAACTGGACTTAGTGTCATTTGTTTAATAAACCAACTCGAACTTAGTGTCATTCGTTTGATAAAACAACTCGGACTTAGTGTCAATCATTTTATTAAAAAAACTGGAATTAGTGTAATTTTTGTGAGTTCAGATTTTTCTCGCTCACCTAATTTTTTTTTAAAGATTATATAACGATTTTTAAAATTAGTGTCAGTCTTTTGATAAAACAACTAGAACTTAGTGTTATTCGTTTGATGAAAAACTGGACTTAGTGTCATTCGTTTGATTAAACAACTGGAACTTTGTGTCTTTCGTTTGATAAAACAACTCGGACTTAGTGTCAATCACTTTATAAAAAAAAAAAAAACTGGAATTAGTGTCATTTTTGTGAGTTCAGATTTTTCTCGCTCACTTAATTTTTTTTTTTAAGATTATATTACCATTTTAAAAATTGTTTAAAGAGTTATGGCCGGATCAATATTTTCTGGAAGAATGACTCATATAGAAAAGTTCTGTGATTATCCGAATACTTAGGAACAAGAAATATTTTAAATAAATGGGGTGAGGGATTTTTAAAACTTTTTATATATTCGAGACTGAATTGACAATCAAGGCCACAATATATCCGAATAGAGATAACATTATGAGATACGAAATCACTCAAACTAGTTTACAGTTTTTAACCTTAAGTGTCGAAAACAAATTTTTTAATTGCTACTTTCAAGGTCGACTCAACCTGATTTGAGGTACCATAAAATTCTCTAACTTTACCCACTTCCTTACTAGGAGTAACTTTACCCAAAAAAGTTTCAAAACTTTATTAATAAATGGCTCAAAGAAAAATTATTGGGTAAAAAAGTAAAAATCTTAGAGAAAAAGATTTCGCTTATACAGATTTTCATATAACACCTGAACATATGTAAGGAGATGTCTGAGCAAGCTGAAAATGGCGATTGAGTATCTACATCACTCAGCTAATTTAAAGCAAATTAATTTATGTTGAAGTTACACTATCATCTAAAAAGATTATTATGGACAAACGTAGTAATTTTATATTTCGATTAAACGATAGCACTTAAGTACGTAGGCATATAAACTTCAAAATCTGAGACGAAAATGAAAAGCGTACGCAAAATACATTAATTAAAACTAATTAACTGAACCCAGGTTAGAATGGTTAAGCAATAACTAAACATATAAACATTAGCTCAAATGAGCTTAAGTATACCTCAATAGGTTTAGTTAAAAGAACATTGCAAGTTAGTTGGTTATCTGCAATAACAGAATACGGATCATGCAAACAATTAAAATTAAAGCTTCTCTGACAATTGCATCCCGCCATATCATGCAGTTTTAAACGTTGGAAATCAAAATGGCGATGGAGTTCTTTTATGAAAAATACTTAAGCTAGTCAACGTTGTTCGGACAGAAAATTTCAAGTTTGGTACTGTAGTTATAAATCAGAGGAATGTATATAAATTTGAAAAAAAAAAAAAAAAAAAGTTCTTAACGAAATATTCTTTTCAAAAACTAACAGGAATTTCCTTTTTTTCCCAAATAAGAATTTTAAAAAAAGTAACACAAGGATTGCGATTGTGATGTCGAACAGAACCGAATTTATAAGGCTATATATGCCCTGAAATATATTTATTTATTTTTATTTTAATATTAAGGAATACCTAAACTAAGTAATGAATTTAAGCGCGCTAAATTCAGTTTTATTTTGACTTTGTACAATTTTGGATATATTCTGTGTGATGAAAAATCTTGACAGTCATTTAAAAAAAAAAATTAGAGGACTACGATAAAAACGATGTAAAAAAGAGAAATAAAATAAACAATATTATTTTAATAAAAATAAGGAATATACAAAAAAATTTGTACAACACTATAATTTAATACTTGGCAAGAGATAAACTTGATTTGTAACTTAAAAAAAAATTTCAATAGAATAATATACCCAACTCAATCGGTGTTTCCATAGTATTTAGTAATTTTTGTTTATATGGTTAATTGGTTTTTACTAAACACAAATAGACCTTTTTAAACAGCAAATTATGGACATATTATTTATACTGAAAAAACTCAGTAATGTTACCCCTTACAATATTTTACAGTAAAATAAATTTATTGACTTTGAAACTTGGTGTAACTTGTTCCAAAAATTTTCCAGTTAAATGAAAATGTCGATTTAGACCCAATTTATGCGTAAATAAAATAAAATAATAATAAGTGAATAAACTTTAAACGTTTAAACAACTTTTAGCTTGTTCCCAAGTTAATAGAAAATCGCATTTAAACTTAGAGGGAGCAAGGATGTGTCCTTGCTCCCTCTCAGTTTAAGACATGTTCGACACAAGACATGTTCGAGGTGTCTGGTTTCTCTAGTCCTCTTGTTTTATTCAGCCAGAAATTAGAAATAGGAGTGAAAGGTTTGTCTTTAAAACATAGTTTGTCGAAAATATAGTTATGTTTTATTTAGAATTTTGTTTTCAATTTCAGGGTACTTTTTTAGCAGATCGGCATACTATAAATTTTATGAGTATTTATTCTTAGGACAATTTAGTAGTATACTGCTCTCTCTGGATGTGCGAGTGTTAGTTGACAGGTTTTAAATGCACAGATACATGCACTAACAAACTATATAAGTGCCTCAAAATGCACTTTATTTCGAGGGATCTCTAAAGGTTTTGGGTTTTTATCCCCAATAACTGGTAGGGATGGTACAAGAACACGGTTTGATTTCTGGATTAGTGATCTGCAAACGTTTACGGATTTTGAAACCACTGATGTGGATGTTTAGATGGAAGTATACTTGATATCTCAAAATGTAAATAAACCAATATTAATTTTTTTTTTAAATGGATGAAGATTCGATCTGGTTATAAAGACCCATACTGTTCACAGCGGTATCTACTAATATTCAAGCGAGGATTCGGGAGGTATAATTAATGTTAAAAAAATAAATAAATTTTATCATTCAATAAAAATTTTAAGCACACTACAGCCAGTTAACAAACGTATCCCTAGACCTTGAAATTTTGTATTACCAAAAATAAAATCCATCTTCAAATGTAGCCTCTACCTCATTGAAATTGAAGAGAAAAAAATTACTGAACAAACTTAAAAACAAAATTAAAAACTGGCGGCGAAATAAACATTCAAGGAAGCGGGTCGGAATTGGTTAGGTAATTTTCTTATCTCAAGACAAGTAATGGGTCTCGATTTCACAAACACAAACTTGCTTATATCTGTATACAACGCTGCTTTGCTTGAGACACATCTGACATTTTGTTTTTTTTAATGTTTTATTGACGTATTAGTAGTGTTGTCGACTGGAATAAATATCTAACAGCCCTACTAGCTTTGGGATAATCGGTTGGACGGCCCCGTAATAAAAATTACTCCAATCTACGCTTACTATCCTTGAAATACGTCTAATTCCAAATAAAATCAAACCTTTTTTTTCCAGATGTGGCACTATAAAGCAAAGCAGCAATATGAATAATTGAGGGCTTTACATTAAAGAGATTTGCAGATAAAAATCAAGAATATTTCAAAATGCAAAAAGGTAATTTTATTTTATATGGTTATTTTTTTTTTAATACTATGTATTTTTGTAAGACATATTTTGCAATTACATTAAAAGAATTTCATATTTTACAATTAATTTCAATATTTGATAGAAATACAGCAAAAATGTAATGTTTATCTAGATATAAGTACTATATAAGCATGTAAAGGCAACGAAAAGGTAAATATCGTACAATTATGAGAATCATTTAAAATTGGGATGTTTAAAAAAAAAAAATTGTGTGTTCAAGGTCCAAAGAATCCTATAACGTTAAAAATCTACAGGGACAACTCGCTACTCTACCATTCCAAACAAATTAATTGTTTTTGAGGATAAAAAAGCAGAAATAAAAGAATAATTAAAAATTTAAAAACATTTAAGAAACAACATATAGGGACAAATAACATCGAGAATAACTAAAAATTAGCTTACTTGACTGAGAGGTCTTATCCTCTCGTGAATACTGATCTCGGCTTGACTAGCAGAAGGTGGAGGATGGTCTGGGGTAGGAGGCTGCTGATAGTTGGTAGGGCTGAGGGGACAAGTCACTCGATCCTCAATGTTCCCTTTTCTTCTGTCCAGTTGGAAGTCGCTGGTCACGAAACCAGCGGGGTTGGCGTTGACAATCTGCAGGTGGGTCATATTAGACACAGAAACTGAAGTCGTCTCTACTTTCTTGAAGGGAAGGTCGCCTCTAGATAAGATCACAGATGGGTCATAGTTTTCGTAGCTCTTGTCTGCTTGGAGCCGACGAAGCTTTCTCTTAGGATTTGTAGTCCTAAATGGAATGTTTTCGTAGACGGAGGTGATCGCTATCGGCTGAAATTTCGGATCGTCCTCTGTGCTGAATTCTTCGCCCATTATACTATAGCGAAGTTTCATATCCACGTACTGGTCAGCGGACTTTCCACGCCTCAGCATTTCTCGGTGAGGCCTACTTCCTACATTGATATCATCCAGATCTCCGTGACTCCTTACCCCACTTCGAGCAAGAAATAAATATTCGTAAGCTCCCATTCCCGAAGGGGTTAAGTGTGTCGGTGAAACAGATAAATTTCTCCTCGGCGGTTTCTTCGGAGGGGTCGGCTGAAACAAAAAAAAATAATAAAAATAAATTCAATTTAGTACAGTTTGGGAGCAATTGTTTTAACTGTGAGCGTACATAATTATATTGCTAGTGCAAACAACATTACATGAAGTGCAAAAGGGTGCGATCATGACATGAAGTAAGCACTCGCGAATAGAGAGAAATATAGGACTATAGTCAAAATTCTTCATATAAATAGCACAATAGTTCAAGAGTCAGTTTTACGATTGATAATTAATAGCAATTGAGAACGAAAACAGATCAAAAAAAAAAAAAATTAAAAAAGAGACGGAAGATTAATAGATGATTGCTTCAGTTCGGTATATTTTGTAATGCGAACTTCAATAAATATTTTTAGCAAAAAGAACGATTAGAGTACTGTTGATTCAGGTATGATTCATTAATCTATCGGTCCTTTAGAGCAAATGCTAATAAAGAAAAGAGAAAGTATATTAAAGCTAAAAGGTGAATAAAAAACTGTCACTTTGGCTTTTAGAGGGGTCCAAAATCTGACTGATTTTCAAAGAAACAAAATTGACAAAACATGATAATTTAGCATTATTTACTGAGGTAATTTTTTACTAATATACTCATCCCGAAGGATATGTGTAAAGGTAGAGTTATATAGATATGAAAGAACAACTGCTCGAAAATAAAGAGTAAAAATCCCTTTTGATTTGAAAGAAAAAGATTAAAAATGAAAAGCAGGTACGTTCACAGTTAAACAATAAAAGGGAAAAACAGGGGTAAGGCTCACCGATACTTTGTTATTCGAGCCGGGACTTGGCGTCATGGGGAGGTAGATGTCAGCAGAGCGGCGGTCCCTGGAGGTGGGCCCACCGACGCTAGATGTTGAGGACACAGAGATCTGGTCCACATCTCTTCCATGGCTGCAGCATGAGTCCTCCGACAAGAAGCTCCCCTCCATCATCGACTTAGACAAGCCGCAGGAGTTCCACTGCTGCCTGCTATCGATGCTCCTGCACAGCTCTGAGTCCCTACAACAGTTTTTTAATCTTTTTGAAACCCCACCTGTCTCCCAAGAACTGGCCGACGCCACAGAAAAATGGAGATGCCCAAAGTCAACCCATTTCGGGATGTGATAAAGTTTTAGTGAAAGAGAATGACCGTTGGTAACACTAATGTGAATTATTTTTTCAATATAGATTTTTTCCTAAATAACACAAAATTATTAATATAAATTATAAATACTGGATAATAATTAGTTAATCATACAGAAGTTCACATAATTAGCCGGGTTCACATGATTATCTTCAGCCTTCCCCAAAATGATTTCTTAAATGATGAAAGTTATTTTTAAATTTGGGTTCTTATTAATATAAACTGGATTTTATTATCACATAAATTTATTTTAACTATACTTGAATCATTACGAAAAAAAGTATTTATAAACAAATTATTTACAAAAAAAAAATTCCGTTAAACAAGAAATGTACAAACCTACGTCATATGTTTCGCACTGGGCATGAATAGTCCTTTTTCATAACCCGAAAAAAATAGTAATATTAATAGTAACGAGCAATTTAAGGATAAAAATAGACTTACCAAAAATCGTTTATAAAGTTATTGGTTCAGTAACGAAACATACGCTATTTTTTGTGGAATATAAAATTAAACATTATGGCTAAATTTCTGAACTTTCCTACCAGCATACAGCACTAAAGAAGCCATGCAAAGCGAGGTGAAACGTCTGTTTTTGCTATTTTTTTTAACATTTTCCTGCAATAATCGAGTACGATCAATTAATAGCCATCCGTAGTATGACCACCATAAGAGTGGATTTCGCGACCGCTAGGGATAACAGAAGTAAGAATTATGGGTGAAACGTTCCCTGGAGCAATAAGGAATTCCCCAGGGTTATGTCCGATGACAAAGTATGAAAGTGGCTTCAAAACCTGTAAATAAGCATCAGACTAGATAGACAGTGTTCATACTTAATACTTACTGTGAGACGGCGGAAGACTGGGATACCCTGCGTAGATCGTGCCAAAGAGTTGGCGATGAAGGAGACGAAGTGTGACGTGCGGGGAGCCTAACGTTCTCGTAAGGAGAACCCAAAGAGGGCACTGGGATCGGGGGTAGGTCGTCTGTGTTCCCTTCCTGCCTGTGCCCTGGAAACAATTTTAAATGATTATTTTAGAAAAAATGAACTAAAAACATACTTCGAACAAAACTGAAAAATTTCGAAATATTTAAAATCACGATCCCCCCCAAATAAGTTTGTACTAAATCAAACTGGAAAATTTAGCAGTTTGAGGTAACAGTAGAAAGTGAAAAGAAAAATGGAGGAAACCTAATAAAATGAGAATACTTTTCTATTGATCGTCTGAAGCTTTATTCACTAAATTATGGAATTAGTCCATTTTGTGAGTGCAGAAAAAGAGGTTATAGATGGAAAAGGTTAGCACAAAATGTTTGACGACTTTGGGTCTTTATTCGGACTAGTTGAAAAGTAAACATACTAAAGTCATACTTCTAGGTGAGGAGAATGAACGGTTCTAGCAGGTTCCTTTTTGGTGACTACTCAATTACTACTAAATCGCAGTTGGTGAACCATTTCAGAATGATGTTCGAATTAGAAAATTTCCGAATTTCTTAAAAAAATTAACATACTTTCACGTATTTAATCGTGTAGTAAGTATTTTTTGGAGTTCTTTCTCATTATCAAACAATACATATGAAAAAGGAAAAAAAAAAAATTTATTAACAGAGCAAAAACAGTTCTTAATGATACTAGGGACATCAAACAAACAGACACAATTAAAACACTAACACTCAGAACAATAAGAAAAACTACTCACTCTTGATGAGGCTGGTGATATCGTGGACGACGTGAGAAGGAAACTGCTGTAGAAGATCGGAGACAGTGTTGTTGTGAGCGTCTTTGATGGACAAATCAGCGCCGTTGTCCAACAAGGTCTTGACCACTTCTGTCTTCCCGCAGAGGGCAGCTTCGTGAAGAGCTGTTCCTGAGCAAGTCCTCACGTTCACCTCAAGACCAGAGGCAAGCAAAACCTCAACCACGCCCCTAGATAAAAGTAAGAGTAATGTTCTTTTCTCTCTGCTCTTCAATCTACAGTGTAATGGTCATCGGCAATAGAATGAACTACGCCCATCAAGGACAATTAACAGTAATTAGTCGTTTGCCGCACATAGCCAAGGACCCTCAATTACTACCCTCTCCCCCGAATTTAACAGCAAAATAGTCTAATGCATTATATATATATATATATATATATATATTTGTTTATTCTTTTCTCTATCTCCTTAGTGCTGTTAGAGGTGGAGTAGCCTGAGTCCATTTCTTGTATACTTCTCTATCCTGAGTCATTCTTCGGATTTGATCCATTGAGCAGCCACGTTCTCTTCAGAGCCCGTCTTTGTATTTATTAAAGGTAGCTCTTGGTCTACCAATTGGGCGCTTGCAAGAAAGGCCATGCTTCCATCAGCTAGCAGGCTTTTCGGTCATCTCCGAACCAGCGCAACTGTCGCTATTCAAGAACTTCAATAACAGACCTTAATACCAATGCGGCATGTGTGCTGTTATTTCTTACACAGTCCCGCTACTTTTCTGAGGTACCTCATTTCAGTAGCGGTGACTTGGCTCGAATGTTTACCGTCTAACTTTCTGACCCATAGAGAATAGGCAAGAATACACACTTGATTAAGTTAGCTACATCTTTTTGCTCAACTCTCACCTGCCAATCAGTGGCAAAGATATTTGGAAGAATACACCATTAGTTTTTTATTCTATTCGTTACCTCCTGGCCAATCCGCCCATCTCTACTCATGATAGTTCCCAGGTAATTAAAATTATCCACCATTTCAAGGACTTTTCCAAGACGATTAATTGTAGCCTGTTGGTCTATCCTTATATGCATAACCTTGCTCTTATAAGGATTTATACTTACCTCTTCTTTTATATAAATAGTAAGAATGATTTTATGAAGTTAATCGTCCCGACAATTGAAAGGCTTATACATCAGTTTAACGGAATAAAAACACTGATTAATTAATTACTATGGTGAAGAAAACATTTATTGGATTAGCGAAACGGAAAATCAGTGCATGAGCTCGCCCGGTCAAATTCATGTTTTTATTGTTTTATTTATTTGCCTATTGACATTTACAACTGTATTGACATAAAAATAAATCTAGCAAATTTGATGCTAGATTATAATAGTGTGATACAGGCTTGTAGAAAATCAATCCCTTGATAGCACTCTACATTAGGTCACGAGGCCATATTTTCAGGCGCCTCGGAGGAATGTCAAGAATGGAAGAGGAAGCAAGGTTAGAAACTAGTGTGTTCAGGTGGTTAGGTAGTTTATAATGGAAGGATTAGAAACATTAAGGTCTATATGGATGATTTTATTAGTGATAAAGTAAGGATCATTAGAGGATTTTACGATGGATTTTGGATTGTAAGAATTGGATACGAGAGGAAATCGAAGGTTTTGGACAAATTCGTGTAAAAATTGATCTTTTATTTTTGTTTTTGTTTTTTTGTTTTTACAATCGAACTTTATTTATTGATAGATATTACAATCTGCTACACCATTGTGGGCAATAGGTTATAGTGATTTTCTTACTAAAATAAAATAAAATAAATAATATCTCTCTTAAAATATATACAAACAGAAGCATAAAGAAAATGAACAGAATCAAACTATGTGCATGAAAAAATAAATAAATAAAAGAATCTCTAGTCACATTTACACTCCTATATACAATATTTACACAATCGACCTGATGATCCCTGAGCCCACTCCATTCCCTACGTGTGAGGGGTAGAGCAGAGCTCATAAGATCCCAGCGCATCCCTCTCGCCGCATCACTGCTAGTGAGCCAGTGGAGGCTGATTTGCGTTTCTCGTCATTCTACATGAACATTTAAGGCTTTATATGTAACTTATTTTTTTTTCTAATATCTTTGGCTTTCCAACGGCAAATAATGCTATATTTCTACTCTTAATTCTATAAATGTGTTTTAAAACCTGTAAAACATATTTTCCCTCTTATTTGTTTACATTAATAATCAAATCCATTCAAATTTTATATTTACCATTTTTTAGTTACTAGTAAAAATGTGGAAAGAAAAATTATTTCTAATAAATACAGGTACTTTAGAAAATTTAATTTTTTTAATTCGCATTTAAGCCTAGTCAGACTATTTCAATGAGGATAAAACATATCTGATATTAAAGTGATACTAATACTAGTTTTTGAGAAAATTCTGAAAAAGTATAAAATCGATTATATGAACTGGTGACACTTCCGGTTGATCGATTTAAACGAAATAGTTTCCGTAACATCCCAGGTACCTGTCCTAAATATGTAATTTCAGTACCGTTCTACTTTTTGTTTCTGAGCTAGGCTATTCACACTAACACACACAAACAAACACTGAGAACATTTTGCAAGACTTATTTGTTTGGGCTGAAGGGACCTCAAACGAGTATTTCAGTCGAAAACTCAAATTCAAAATTTGTTACGAACGCAATAAATTGCATATACATGTAAGAGAAAGTAAAAAAAAAACAAATACAATTATGTTTAAATTAGCAAGAAAAACAATCATACATTATGACTCACCCCATTATCATAACAGGATGATAACAGAAAACAACTATCAGGGCTGTTGATACGGAAAGAAAGGATTACGCGAAGTAAATGTTGATATGATTTGATTAGTCTTGCATTCCTTAGACATGACAAAGCAATACCAGGTATATGACAAGGCAATAATATATTCTAAACTGACGCCCCAAATAGAAAGCAACCTTTAATCCACGACAATGTCAATGATCAGTGAATGACGTGTCCAAATAGGAAATTGTCACAGGACCTTCTTAGAAAGAACAAGAAGAAAAAAGGTCCTTAGGCATGTGGAAAAAAGAGGACATCATCGGTTCCCTCACTCATAGAAGACATGAATGGTTATAATCATCGACATCATGACGTTTCTTGAATATATTTTTATACGTAAAAAAAGTAGTTAAAAGCGTTTGTATAAGACAATAAATCTCTGCCATTCTCCATTTTCCTTATTTTTTATTCATTTTCATAATTGACAAAAAAAATTCCTCAAAAAGGTTAAAATCGATGACATAAAGTGGCACTTACTGTAAATCGACTTAAGTGAATACGTTGCTTGAACATCCCGGGTTTATACCTACCTTAAAGACGTAATATCAGTTTTGTAGAACTTTTCATGTTTGAATCTGGTTGATTACATACATATACACAACTACAAAAACACACACACACATTTTGCGAGACTTGTTCATTTGAATTAAGGGGATCTTAAAAAAAGTAAATCCGTCGAAAACTCAAATTAGAAATATAGATTGCGCCCATGAAAAAATTCGACTTGCTATATAATTCATATAATTGTGATCGATAGTCAAAATATTCTAAAACATTTTTAATTGAACGTATAAATATAATTGTCGATTTCAATTACGCCTTAATTAGTATTTATATGTAATTATTAGGGTATTCGTAATTTTTAAAAATTAACAGATCCTCGAAAAAGGCAAAACTTTCTTTTTTTCATGTATGAATAAAATAATGTTTTTAAAATGTACAAAAAAAACAAAAAAAAAAAAACAGAGAGAATAAGAAACAAACGCCATTAACTTTTTTTTCACTTAATGACATACTAAAAAGAATATGTGATAGCTAGAAACACGTAATTACCACAGCATATTTCATTATAATATAGTGTACCTATACAAACATTTTTGGTATGATTTGATAGTTTCCCATATACATTTTTATACTGACAGATCAATGATCAAACATTAAGTAATCTTCAATAATACCAACAGCGTTAACATTAAAAAATTATCGACAATACTATATACAGAATAACTCAATCCATCGATTGAAAAAGTACTGAGAAATCATAAAATTAAGTAAGAAAAAACAAAACATAGAAGAAAATTGGATGAAATTAGATAATAATAAATAAAAAAATCTAAGTAATTCTATTCTTATCATAATATTTGTTTTGGTAAAATCGCCCAAAGACTTTGTTTC
The DNA here is from genome assembly GCF_000696795.3 of Halyomorpha halys. Classification (NCBI taxonomy): domain Eukaryota; kingdom Metazoa; phylum Arthropoda; class Insecta; order Hemiptera; family Pentatomidae; genus Halyomorpha; species Halyomorpha halys. The sequence continues at coordinate 418,918 of NW_027111517.1, forward strand.
AGATGACAATCCGAAAAACTAAACTTGACGCTAACATGGAGTTTGGTCCAATCTTCTGATTTCTAATACAGAAGAACTTTTATCTTATGCAAACTTTTAAAACAGAATTTCATTGTTTCACAGATTCCAAAAAACTTACTTCTCTATGCCGATATATTCGTGCAGATCTGGTTTAGGTAATGCATCAGAAGTAGGTAAAGTAAATGTTAAAATACTCTTGTAAATCAGGATTTGATAATAAATTAGAAGCTGGTGAATTAAGTCTTAAAATAATCGATCCCAGCAAACTTTTTTTTGTGAAGGTATTATAAAATTCAATTTGTACGCAGTGAGTGTATTAGGATCTGTTGGGAAATTCTGTTACCCTCTAGTTTTCACGCCATTATGTATTTTACGCAATATGTAATTGACATATTTTGTAATACATCATTCTGAAATTTATGTCAATTCAAAAATCAATCCTAAGTGTTCGGCCTGTCGAACTAATGATCCTTTGTGACGCAAAATCTTAATCCTTAATGATGTGTTTTGGCCAAAAAAACTGTTCAAGATTTCTGCTGACACATGTTCATACTGTTATTACATTTTATTTTTAGATATGAATTGAAAAAAAGCCCTAAACGTTATGAATATTTCATCACAATATACAGAGAATCTAGAATGGGGAAGGCTAAAATATAAAGCAAAAAAAAAAAAAAAATTGAGTACTTGTTTTCTCTTCTCCATTTTTCTCAGTATCTTCTTCTACTTAAGACTTTCGGAAAATCTACTAATTTATTGAAGAATTTGATGAAGATACCGTACTTAGAATAATGAAATTACTTTTTCAAGTTTTTCCTGACTGTAAACACATCGATAATTAAATATAATCAACACAAATTTGGACTTCATTTCTTCATTAAAAACCTTAATTTATGTTAATAAAACTTTATTTTACCTAAAATAACAAAACTACATAATACAAGTATTCGTAAGCAGTTGTATAAATAAGTTTTTTTTTTTGTTTTTTTTTTCATATTAACCCAAATAAATTATAATCCATTAGGTTCTAATGGCAGGGTATTGTGTTCATTCGATTCTGCACCAAACAATACATAAAGGAAGCACCAATTAAATGATGGATACTTGAGTATACCTTAAACCTACTTCCTCACCCTGGCCCCCCTAAAAAGTTTTTAGAGACTTTTCAGTTATCATTTTATAAATGACGTTATAAAGCTGCCTGTGACAAAAAAAAAAAAATCCTGGCTTAAAAAATATTTCCGAAGAAAAATGTTTATTTTTTCCAAATTGTTTTAATATAACATAGTCAATTTCAAAAATATAAACATAGTCAAAAATTTACCTTCCATACTGAGCAGCGAGGTCTAGAGCAGTCTCTTGCCTAATATTTCTTATTGTCGGATCACAAGCATGCTCTAAAAGCAGATTCACAACCCCTGTATGACCGTATTGAGCAGAACAATGGAGAGCCGTTTCTTTATCCTTATTCTGAAAAAAAGAAGAAAAAAAACATTATCACGTTAAGAATAAATATCTATTTTATCATTTTTTTTTTTTTTAAATTACAACTATTTTAAACAAAAAATACAAGTGATATGAATCATACAATAACATGACGACTTGTAGAGAAACTACATTTGGAAGTATTGAGACCATCTTCTTTTCAGGCACATCGGAGGATTATCAGGAATATAAGAGTAAGTAAGGGTAGAAATTAGTGGGTGTGGGTGGTAAGGGAGTTTGTAATGGAAGGATTCGTACTCGGTCCTAGATCGGATTTATTGGATTTTGGACTTTAAGGACTGGACATGAGATTTAATTACCTACTTGAGACTTAAAAAGCTTTTACAATAGCTTTTGACAATAGGTTGTTATAATGTGCTAAAAGGATTCGTTGAGACTGTGGTTGCTTTCGATATCTACGTTTCCAGCCCCTATGGCTAAAAACTTATCATTTTACATTGGATTGGACTTAAAGTGACCATTTCTCCGACAATATTTTCCTTGCAGATTTTGTGTTCTTAATGATTTTGAGCTAAACTCAACATACACCACAATTTTGATCGACGGCGGTTTTGCAAGTAAGCAGATTGAACGTTCCTGAATAACGGGTGTAAAAGAAAAGTTTTAGAAATAATTTTTTGTAATCACCCATGGTTTTCGCCTACAACTCCTAAACACGATAGATCCCAGCGAAAAAAGTTAGGTTCAAATTAGAGATTATTAAATTATAGTTTGAATGAGTACCATAACTTAATAATTAGGTCAAGCAGTATTAAACCGTCACTAACCAACAATCGAAAAAAATATCTCAAACTTTTTTCAAATATTAAAGGAATCGATATAATATTTTGACTATTACTTATTTTATATCGTTTTTCTCTGAAGAAATTTCTTAAGAAATACTAGTGAACGACTACAAGAACGTATTTGTAACTGATTATGAAATCTAGATTTACTGCTAAATTATTTTCATGATAATAGATACAAGTGTACGAGGCAATGATTATTAGAATATTTTTAAAAGGTTAATCTACTTCACAAATAAGCCATTTTATAATATTCTATTTATTTTTTCGTATTGTAGTATTTAATTTTACGCTTTAATTATTTATTTTGATCTCATTTTCACAAAAAAAAAAAAAAAACAAGATAAAAAGGCCAAAAACAGAATGTGGAGCAGACTTCGCAAAGCTTCGCACAAAAGTATGGTTATAACTTAGGATATTTAAGATATATATAAATAAAACAGTAAAAGTTTGTTTTTTTTACATAATTTATCATAACGTGTATGTTAATGATCGTGTGCTGGATAAAAAAATAACAACCTCAGTAATAAAAATAATAAGTAAATAGCACACTAAATTCATTAATCTCACTAACTTAGATATAATATATACAGTGCGGGAAAGTACGAAGACGTTACAATGGATAATAATGGTCATAGTAAGGGGGGATGACCACCTCCCGAATAGTTTGAAAACCAAAATGTTGGATAAATTAGAACTTACTAATATTCTGAACAAAGTGTTACAAAAATTTAAAAATATTACCTACACCTCTGAAGTAAATAAATTGTTAAACCGTACTCAGTCAGCTTATCAGCTGACAGTTTTAAAAATAATACATAGCTGCTTTGTTTGAATAGTTGTATATCTCGCAAAAACAAAAATTGTATTTGACGCATTCTATGGATTCTACCGCAGACTAAGCTTACTTTTTAACAACCCTACTAGCTTTGGAGCAGTCCATAACAAGACTGAAAAGATAGGAAACAGTCAGAAGATTTCAACTATTGCAATACTTCCCAGACAAATGCCCCAAATTTTTGAACTAATTACAAAAAACTCATTTATATGATTAGAATAAGGCCTATATGGACTTACGAATTTAAGCTTTCTGGCTCTACTAAACCATCAAATTCCAATCCTTACAATCCAAAATCCTAAATAGTCCTTACTTTGTCACAAATACAGTCACACATCAGAACCCTAGATGTTCCATATGTTGCTGATTTAGCCAGAACCAGATAACCAACATTCCATGATAAACTTCCCAACTACCCAAACCCAATTGTTTCTAGCCAGGCTTCTTCATTACCTGATAATCCTCCTAGGCGTCTGAAAAGAAGAAAGCCTTGAGACCTTCTCCTCCATAAATGCTATTGTAGTTCTACCAATGGGTAGATTCTCCACATATATGTATCATGCCATTGTATAACTAACATCAAATTAACATGTTGTATATGTATTTAATATAATTCTAAATATCAATAAATAAATTATAAAAAATATATAAATATAAATTTAAAAGTTTTCACTTAAAAGTTCATTTTTCTGGAAGAAATTAACCTTTTATGGCTTCTTTACTTCATTTCAAGATCCGAACAACGTTTCGGGTAGTCTGCCCTATATCCAGTTCATTGTTCTTAAATTATATGATGGAAATAGGTCAACGAAGATTAAAACTACTTTTCATATTTAAAACCGACTAACCTGGAATCTTCACACAAGACTGAAAAGATAAGAAACTGCACGTCGATTTCGACTATTACAGCACTTACTTAACAAACGGTCCAAACTTCCAATTCATTACAAAAGACTGATTTACATGACTGATTTCGAATTCCTCTCATATCCAATCCTTACAATCCAAAATCCTGCGTGAAATCCTTAATGCTCCCTACTTTGTCACAAATAAAATCACTAAGATCTTAGTATGTTCCATTTGTAAGCGATCTAGCCCGAATCTGGTAACAATCCTTCGATTATAAATTCCCTAAACATCAAAAACCTCTAGTTTCTAACCTTGCTTCTTCTATCCCTAAAATCCTCTGAGGCGCCTGAAAATAAGATGACCTCGAGACCTTCTAGTGTAAAAATATGATTACAGTGCTACCAATGGGTAGTTTCTCTACATGCCTGTATCACTCCATTTTTACATTACATCAAATTTACTTAATCTTTTTTTTTTTTTTTTGTAAATACAGTTGTAAATTTTAAAAAAAAGTTAAATCCTGAATATTAGTGAATAATGTTCTTGTTTTTCATTAATCATGAGTGTTATGATACTATTTGTCATAAATGTTTTAACACTAACATCTATTATTTATAATTTCCATCCTTCTTCTCTACATTATTATAGTGCAAAACATGATTAGGTATTTTTATCACTTCGGTGGTAAAGATTATGCAACATTCGGTGGAAATTAGTAATACCTTAAAAAATTATGGATTTCTCATTCCTATTATTACACGTACAAACGTCTATTAGCACTCAAAGAGAAGCTAGTTAAATGAAACATAAGTTAGTTTATTATGATTAGCTCAGTAAGTAGAGCTTCAACGATATTTGCCAAAATAAATTTACAAAATATTGACTTATTTATTTAGAAAAAGAAGTATCTGGAGAAATATTAATCATCAAAAGCTCTCACTATTAAGGCTCAAATTGAAGTTCGTTAAATACATCATGAATTCGTGAATGATAACTTTCGCAAGTAGAGCAGAAGGGTAGCAGGTATCCACAAACCACCAACTCCAGACATATTCAAAATAATTTTTTGTTCAAGTTATACTGAGCGTACGTCGGCATTTGAATGACAAAAGAAAACTAAGATTATTCTTTAGCACGTTTTAAAATAAAAACGTGTACTAAAATCATTTTCAATACTAATAACAAGTCATTTGGGCAACCAAAACGTATTGACGTATCCATGTTATCAAAAGTTTCTTTAATTATGTCTTTAAAGCTTTTGCTCTTAAGGTCATATTGATTTTAAATAGTTTTATTCTACAAATGTTATTGTAAAATTATAATAATGTTTAGAATTAATATACGTATAATGAAATGCCAATGATAACATTTTTCATCGATAATTTATTTTTATTTTTCTAGGGAACTGAAGGATTATGCATAGAACTGGTAACTTTTGCCTTCTTGAACTTGAAGCGTTTTTTTTTATTTTATTTATTTATTGATATTTACAACTGTATAAAACAATACAACCAGTAAATTTGATCATAATGACATAATGATATGATACAGGATGTAGAGAAACTACCCAGTAGTAGAACTCGTACTCAAGAACTTGAAGTAGAAAGCTCAATAGAAAAAAAAATCAAAAAAACCCATCTACTGCAACAATGTTTCATAATTTTCCAATTTCCATGCAGAAATGCACTGGAATAGTTTTTCATTGCATACATTTCAGGCAAGAGATTTATTTTAAGTAATTTCTTTGGACTCCTAACGAATCCAACAAATCTTTTTAATTTCATCGAAAACATGCAATATTTCAGTAGAACGAGGGATTGTTAGAAAAAGAAAAAAAAAGAGCGTAAGGGATAGAAAACAATTTTTTTTTAGACTTGGGGTTCCCTAAAAATAAGAAAATGTACCAAAATTCGAGTTCGTCCGGAACTAGTCTTTTTCAAGCTAAATTTTTCCATTTCTGATTTTTTTTTTTTTTTTATTAAAAATTCCTATTTATGTATTAAGTACAAATTTTAACTATTTTTAAACATGATTTTTATGTCCTACATCCCAAGGCATAATTGAGAATTTTTTTAAATGTATCTCAACAACCATAACTTATAAGCCAGCTAAATCTTTAAAGACCTAAAATTTTCTAAGCCCCTAACCAGCGAACCGAGGGCGGCTGTAAGAGTTTCGTTACAGGCAGATGCAGGGGGAAGATGGGGTTCTCCATGACAGCCCGTTATTCTGCATGGCCGCCCTCAGCCAGCAGCAGCCTTTATCTCTAGTCATTAGCTACAGCATATGAGCATGAGGGTCGTCTCAATAGAATCCAGCCAGTTTTTATATTTTATCGAATTATCAATAGCGTTGAAGAAACAATTTAAATGAGAGGGCACAACGTGATAGGATAGGGAAGAGTATAACATTCGAAGAGATCGAGCATTCAGAACTAAAAAGCTTTTTTTTATAATTTATTTATTGTATAAAAATATATACAACAAGTAAATTTGCTGTAGGAGATAATACAAGCATGTGGAGAATCATTGATAAAACTCCAATAACATTTCTAGAGGAGAAGATCTCGAAGCCTTCTTTTTAGATGAGGTAATGAAAGAGAAGCTAGGTTAGAAACAAGTGGGTTTGAGTGCTTGGAAAGTTTATTATGGAAGGATTGGAATCTGGTTCTGGCCAAATTGGCAACATATGGAACATACAGATCCTGATGGATGACTTGATTTCTTACAAAGTAAGGAGCCATGCTACTATTTTACAAAGGATTTTGGATTGTAAGGATTGGATTCGAGAGGAATTCGATGGTTTTGTAGAGCCCTAAAGCTTAGCTCCGCATGTCCTCATAGACCTTATAATAGTCACGAAGATCAGACTATATAGTAAATGTTGTAACAGTCGGAATCGACGAGCAATTTCCTGTCTTTTCAGTCTCTTAAGAGGATTCCATATCAGTCGTTTGCTGAAAAGTTAAAAAAAAAATCTTTTGGTGCGGTGCGGGCATCACACAACCTCCCCAAAGCAAAAATTCAAACAATATATTTTTATTTTTCTGATGGTATAAAAATTCGTAATTTTGGATTTCTGGAGATGCGAATAACGAATATCAACTTTGTTTCTGTCAAGATAACAACAGATAAAACAAAAGAAAGCGAAACCGACTACATAAATTTTTCAATACTACTAACAATGAGAAATGATCAATCATTTGAAATAAATAAAATGAACAGTACTTTAGAGGATTTTTTAAAAATTTAGATTTTAGGTCCTGTCAAACTATTTCAATAATGATAAGACCTAGCTGGAATAAAATATCATTTGATTTTACATCGATATAGTGAGTTTGATCAAAATCAACAAAGCCATGTTTAATAAAATAAAAAAAAAAGTGTAAAATCTATTATATAAATTAGTACTTCAGAGGAGTCCATACTAACGAAAACGTTGCAGGAACATCGAATAAACGTATAAAGTATAAACGTGCCCTAAATATGTAATTTCAGTTTCGTACTTTTTCGTTTTCGAATTAGGCAGTTCACACACGCGCGACTTCGTAATTTGGACTTGAGGAGCCTCAAAACGTGCATTTTCGTCGAACATTAGAAATCAAAATGTATCTTGATCACAATACTCCCTCTTGCTATATATTCCATATATTGCTAAGTGAAAGTAATAAGGAATAAGATATGAAAATTTTATAAGATTAGTGAAAAACTTAGGGATTCTAAAAAATTGCAAGGATAAATGGAAGATGGTCCGAGTGCGGTCAAATAAAAACTGAAATAGTGATTAAACTATAATTGTCAGAACATCCTTTAAACCTCAACCATGCTCTTAACTTCGATAATACTTCAATTCTTGCTACTGTCCCCAACCATAAAAAACGCTTCATCTCGGAGTCCATTCGCAAAAATTTATCAGAGAATTCCGTCAATCATAACTAAATCCGTCAATCATAATCCGTCGATAAAGACTGCATCTTCTTGACATACCGACACATTTTAAACCTTATAAAACCGTTATTATTTCCGTTTTCATTTATTGTCTATAGCATTTTATTATTCTTATTTAATTTTTACATTTTATTATATATCCATTTTCATTTACTTTTTTACTTATGTTTACATCATTTAAGTGTTTATTTTTTTTAAGCCCTGATGAAGTCCTGCAACGTGGAGCGAAACGTTGGCTCAATGTAAATAGTTTAATCACTATTTGAGTTTTTATTTGAGTGCACCCGGACCATCTTCCATTTATTATTACACTAGGTCAATCAGCGAACTTCTAAAATTTCAAGGATGTTCGAGAGCCGGGAAATAATTGGAAAAATAAGATGGATCAGTATGATTAGACAAGGGATTGAGGATAAAGCCTTGCAGACCATGTTTCAGCAAATTAGGCTTGTAAAGATCTCACATATTGTAGAATCGAATTGCCTTTGACCCCTTGCAACTTCCATCAGAGACTCATCGATTGGACGATTTTCTACTCCGGGAAAACTGAAGCCAACAGACGCCACTGTTAGTAGGAGCAAATAAAAGTTAATTGCATTGATCTGCAGTTCCCTCTCCAAGCGGTGATGATATCCTGCTACTCGCTTATTAGGGGGAGTAAAGGGGGGTAAGAAGGGGGGTCGAGTGGTGCAGGGACCCAAGCAGCCAATTACAGAGACCCCCTACCCACTCAAACCTTTAATTAGTAAATAGCTTATTACACTTCTACAACACTTTCCATTTCACTTTCGAGTCTCAAGAGCAAATTGAGATGACAAAACTGCAGTGAATAAAAATGTATGCAAGGATAGTGTAAATGTGATAGCGCCATAATGTTGCTACTAAACAATATTATGTCATCTATTTTATTTATTAAAAATAAAATCGCCAACTAAGTACATAGTTAGCTAAACGAAACATTTATGAACTTGACAAAAATTAACGAAGGCCTCCGAACCAGAAATTGTGCATGAACTGGAAATGAAGCTCGAAAGTGAATTCATAACTTTTTCCTTTAACAATATTTAATAATTTAATACTACTTAGAAAAGCAGAGCAGTATTAAATATACATATATAGCACTTTATATTTCTTTCACATTTTCCCTAAGAAGGGTCGTGTACTTGAATCTTACAGATTCCATGTTATAAATATTACTTTAGCGAGGATATTAACTAACAAATTATTATCTAAAAAATAAATAAATATTTGTCTTTAGTTGCTCTGCTACAGCTAAAATAACAATATTTATTCGAATTTAATTACCTGCTAATTGAAAGAGATACGAAAAAACACTTCGCTAATATTATAGAAGCCCGATAAATAGATCTGTATTTGTAGGTAATTTATTTGACAGGAAACGCATTTCTGGTGGTCTTAAATCTTACAAATTAGTAAATTAAGTAATGCATTAGGTTAAATTTTATTTATTTCTTAATTTAATTATTTATTATTATTATTTATTTATTTTATTATTTATACATATTTTTAATTTTATGTTTATTTATTTTACTTACTATTATTATTCTTTTCTTTTTTTTTTAATTTTTGTTATGAATGTGTTCAATTGCCAATTGTCAATCATAGTCCAAGTGTGTGGCAGATTGTAATACTTATCAATAAATAAAGTAATATCTCAAATTAAAAAAACAAATACTCTGAAGTACTCTAGCCCCATTTCAATGCTTATCATATTATTTTAAGGGGGCTTGTCCCAGAATGAATAAATAATATTATTGTAACTTCTAAGCGATTCATTGTAGTGACAAATTTACGCTATAACAAAGTAAAGAGCATTAAATTATGCGTTGAATAAGTACCGTTAATGAATAATTCGGTCAAGTAGTATGTATAGTAAATTTAAAAGCAACAATTATAGTGTATATGTATAGTGCATATAGGTATATGTGAGCCCAGACTTCACAATGAAACGCATTTCAGGCGGTTCTTCAACGGTTACTACGTAGCTAATAAAATTGATAAAGTAACGAATTACAAAATTTTGGATACTTATTTATGGTATTCATTAAATGCAAAATGTAATTCCCTTTAATTTATTATAATATAACGTTTTTGCTACGATACACCGTTTAAGGAGATATATTCGAAAAACAAATCCTATTTCGTTACTTTATTGAATGAATTGTCTATTAGTAAGGGTTTTAGGATTGATAGAAATGAGCTTCCGTGTTAAGTGTGAAACTAATTTTTAGAATTATTTGCAGATGGGTTCTTTATGCATCATAGTAAAAGAGCCCAAGAGGGAAAAAAAAGGCAGTTATTTCACCCCAATTTTTGATTCTCGAGATAAAGCTTTTTAAAAAGCAACATTTCATAAAAATGTTGTATGGAAAGTACAGAAATATCAGTAGTTAGTTAATTTTGAGAAATCTATATCTCAGGAACTATTTGACGTACAGATGTCTATTAGCACTCAAATTAAAGCTAGTTTAATGAGCTATAAAGTAGTTTATGACGTTCATTTTCGTAGGAGTAATAGTTTTCATGAAATTTTCTAAAATAAATTGATTTATAGTTGTTCATATACTGATATTTCAGTACATTTTTATCAAATGTTGATAAACTATAAATATTGGACGTAAATAGCTGTATTAGGGCTAATATTTCAGCAAATTTACTCTTCTTAACTAATATTCTTTTAGATTTTCTAGTGTTCTTGGTAGTTTTTATGATATAGAGCTCCGAAAGAAAAATTAATGTTTTGGTACAGCCACCATTTTATATTCCCACTACCCATACTTAGCAGACTCATCAGTTTTGACTAGTAATTATACATAGTTTTCATTAAAGTAAGCAAAAATAGGGGTGAGATAACTGCCTTTTTTTCTTCCCCGCTTTTGTACTATCAGGGTCTTGTACTTTGAGGTGGGGAGGAAATGAAATCATTATTACTAAGCCCAACTTCAGGAAGACGAAATAATTGGTTTACACTACACCTCGTGAAACCAAAACATATTTGTCGTTATTTTAGGACATAAAGGGTCGATGGAAAATATCACATTCAATTTTTTTTATACTCTAAAGCAAATAACTGGGCCAAGAAATACAGTTTTCGAGTTAGAAAAACATATTCTTTGAATAATGCAATAGATTTTATGTGTACATTTAATTTAATATCACTACTACTTTCAAAGGTCCTTATTTCAAAGAGAAAAAGTTACCACCAAATAAGTGTAACTTTTTCTTTCATTGATCCTTAAAAATTAAATTACAAATATTTTATTCAAACCAGCTAATGGAATTATTGATTAGTACAGCATATTTTCTTGTTTCAGTAGGATTTGGACCACACCTTATTTGGCTTTCAATAAGAGAAATTTTCGAAGTTTAAAGATTAAAAGGAATATTTGATAAATTTCGTAGAAGAAGAAAAGACGAAAAATTGCCTTACGATATAGCTCGGGAAACCGAATCGTCAGTAAGTTTTCCAATTTAACATATTTTTTAATTAATTATTTGACAGTGGTTCATATTGATAATAACACGACTGCAAATGATCCACTTTACTCTCAACAAAGCTCATTTTAATTCTCTAACGTTTTGGCCCTTTGACCATTATCAAGGAGACAACCTCAATTATTGACAAGAAATAATTCATTAAAAAACGATTAACACTTACAGGCCTATTGCTCAAGTCATGTAACAACTATTTTTAAACATTTTTGAACCGAAGGTTGAAGGTATGTTTTATTGTTAAATTGCTATTGTGCTTGGTAAGGAAGACATTATTTTTTATAGTTGTAAACATTTTGAGATCTTATAAGGAGATCTCATATTTTTATTAAGTGATATGGGCAATTGGCCAGAAAGAGTTAAACGCTTTTTAATGAATTGTGACAAGTCAGTAATTGAGGTTGTCTCTAAGATGCCTATGAGCTGAAACGTTAGAAAACTGAAATAAACTTTATTCATGATGTTGAGTTAAATTTAAAATGTTTTACCATGATAAATGTTATAATTGTAGGATTGTGAGCAGCCCTATTTGAAGTCACGTTAAATGGTAACGGAGCGAATTGCTCAGAAACTTATTTTATAACCTTTCCTTCCAAAACTTCATGTTATTGTTACTACTAAGTATTTGATTACAGTAATTTATTACAACATGCCTAAATTAAGTGAAAAGTGAAAGTTTGGCCACTGATTGTATTGTTGATCTTCTAGCATGTGAGGAACAGAATCAAGATGAGTTAATTGACAAGTGCCATTAATTTAATATTGTTGTCATCCATTATTTTATTAGTCAGAAAAACATCCAAAACAATACTAACTCACGAAAAAAGAAACTACGAGCAAGTAACTTAACACAACAAACAATATGGTGAAAAGCTCAGCTGATCTGTTGCGTGACGTCATTCTCCATTTAACATACCTAGTAACCGACTCTCAACCGTGTTATATCGTTTCAACATGCTAAAAGATGGAAATATTTCTCTATTTAACATGAGTTTTTCCAGTTAACATGTTAAACTAAAGATGATGAATACCCCTATTGTTGAGAAATAAAAATCAATATATCAACTATTATTATCAACTTTAAACAATCACAAATAACGATTTAAATTTTCTACATTACTCTTATTACTACATTTTACTACTTATTTCTACACTCACCATTAAGTTGACATTGGGTACAGAAGGCCCATGTGAAAGGAGAAGTCTAACAATATTTACATTTCCAGTCCAAGCAGCTAAGTGAAGTGGTGAACAACCTTTATCATCAATTATGTTTGGTGATGCCTCATGGGTGAGCAAAAGTTGTACAATCTCTCTAAAAATACACATAGGTGGTAATGTAAGGTAAAGAAAGAAAAAAAGTTATGAATAAATAAATTTGAATAAATATCTTACTGATGGCCATTAAGCGCTGCATGGTGAAGCGCTGAATATCCACAGGCATCCTGAACATTAGCGCCTGGACCACGTCTTAAACTGAAAAAAATTTAGTTTTAAATAATATTTTTCATGACGTTTTTAAT
>NW_027111517.1:432769-436358 GCF_000696795.3 Halyomorpha halys
TAGCCCGAACCCGATATTATTCCTTCCATAATAAACTCCCTAACCACCCAAACCCACTAGTTTCTAACCTTGCTTCCTCTTCCATTCCTGGCAATCCTCTGAGGCGCCTGAAAAGAAGATGGCCTCGTGACCTTATATTGTAAACTGTTTTTAGAGTTCTAGTACTGGGTAGTTTCTTTACATCCTGTATCATATCATTATGTCATTATGATCAAATTTACTGGTTGTATTTTTTTATACAGTTGAAAATATCAATAAATAAATAAAATAAAAAAAAATATTTATTTTATTAATCTGGTACCGACTACCCTACAGTATCCTGCAACAGTATTCCTCTTACCCCGGTCGAACAGATTTGCTACACCTTGGACTACATCTGGACAAAGCCACGTCGATGCCAACTATTTCAATACATACTAGAAAAACGGTCTAAACTTCATATCCATTACAAAATACTGATCAACATGACTATAAAACCTATCTGGACATACGGAGTTGAGATTTGCGGCACCTGTAAACCTTCGAATTCCTCTCGTATCCAATATTTAGTAAAATACGGAATGCTAATGGCATTGACACAAATAGAATCATCCATAAAGACCTTAATATTCCATATGTAACCGACCTAGCCCGAACCAGATAAACCCTTCCATTACAAAATCCTAAACCACCGAAACCCATAAGTTTCTAGCCTAGCTTTCTCTTCCATTTAAGACAATCCAACGAGGCGCTTGAAAAGAAGATGGCCTCACTGCCGATAGGTAGTTTCTCTACGCCTCTGAATCATACTTTTGTAATTTAACTTCACATTTACTAAATGGATATTTATGTGAATACAGTTATACAATGCAATAAATAGATAAAAGAAAAAAAAAATAATTGGGTGCTATTCGAAACCTCGGAAAGTTTTTCTTTAACGTGTACAAACGCCTTTAAATTATTTTTCTCCTAACATATTCAAGATGACATCATGACATTTTACAGGACGTTAGTGTATTATACCTATAATGACGGGAAATGGTCTGATTGAAATATCTCAGTCCCCCAAATTACTAAAAACATTTGAATATATTTTTTAAGAACTTTAATAAAAGTAATTTTGTTTGACAAAAAAAAAAAAATATCTAGATACTCTAGAGACGATAAAATATTAAAATTTTGTTATAAAATACTCCTAAATACATAGTATATTTAATAATTAATGTGATATGGTCGGATAGAAGACATGACACGTTGTGGGTTAAGTATTGGCACGTTAAGAATAGGTTTGCCAGTAAATTTTTATTTTTTTTTTCTTATTAAAATAATTCTAGTTCACTTTCTGGGACTATTTATTTAAACTATTTTTAGGGATGTTTGATATGTGTAAAAAATTACTATCTATAACATATTGAAAGTAGCATACATATTGGGAGGGTGACAGGGGTACAGGTGTGACATGTCTCAGTACAAAATCGTCGTGGAACCCATTATGAAGACGCAGGGCACCTTGATCTATCGGGACAAAAGTAAAAATTGATGGAATACATTCGTTGTAAACTTTAATTTTAACGTGAGACTAAGGTTTAGGGATGTTAAAAAAATCATATAAGCCAAATTAAAAGATAATGATTCAATTATACAATCGATATTCCATCTTTATTAAAGGAACAAGAAATCAGCGTGTACTTTGGATCGAAATCTGTTACAGCGCCTATGACGTCATTCTCCATTTAACAGACCTAGTAACAGACTCAGCCATGTTACATGTTATATCGTTTTAACATGGTAAAATAAGGAAATATTTCTCCATTAAACACGCTTTAACATGTCAAACTAAAGATCATGAATACCCCAACTGTTGATTTCTTCATCCAAGTGTGGTGCTATGTTTGTAATCAAGAGCAATAAAATATCCCAGATGACTATAATCTTCCTTCATAGCATACATTTCTTAGTTAATACATAATATATTCTGGATGCTTGGACACATCGCTCTTCAAGCTGTGACAACTCCCAATGACAACTGTGACAATTACAAGTTCCAAAAAAAAATTAACAATTTTATTTTAATACTTTAAAAGATAATGATAATAAAAAAGTATTATTCTATCGCCATCTCGTTCCAATCATTGTTTAGTAAGCTACCTGAATATTGTTTTTTTTTGACTTCAAATATTCTTTTGAGATGTTCTTAGAATGATCGTGCAAAGTTTATTTTCATAGTTTCGAGATATTAAACCTTTCTGTAAGATTCTTAAAATATAATCTCCAAGATAAAATTTTAAATGTTAGAACCTTTGAAGTAAATAATAACCTAACCTACTCATCCCTCTTTTCTTAGCCCGCTAGTGCTCCTCAAGGTAACATCCCAGGTTCCATTCCCATCCCATAGTACAGCTGATATACCAACTCATCCTAACAAAATGTGCTAATGATACATGCGTGCTATCTGTAAACAATGATCTTACTGCTACATCCCGAACCGTGTTGCACATAACATCCATTAAAGAATGGTGTCGTAACTGGAGAATCAAAATAAATCCTAAAAAATCCGATCACATAAATTTTACTGTTCGTCGTACACATCTACTCTCCTGTCCAACAGTATTTTTTTTTTAATATCCCAATAACGCCTGTTAAACAGATTCGCTACATAGGAGTCCATCTTGACAAGAAACTTGCTAGGAATCGCCAACTTAACTGAAAGGAGTCACTGCACGTTGATTCCGATTACTAACACAACTACTTTCTAAACTTTTCTCTTACTACAAAATACTCATATACATATCATAATCAGACATAGGAAAATCAGATTTAAAGCTCAACCAAACCATCAAATTCCTCCCGAATCCAATCTTTACAATAAAAAATTCTTGATGCTCCTTATTAAGTCACAATAAAGCTTTTAATCATAAACTTTAACATCCCCGTTGTTATAGATTTGGCCCGAAATAGAAATAAACACCGGCTTTAATTCCAAATTCCAAAATCCTTACTATGTTCACCATTAAACAGTAAGGATTTTGGAATTAAAGACCCCAGTGGAGCGGCCCCTCCCCGTTCTTTGTACCCCAGCCAGCGGACCCAGCCCAACCCCTTATAATGTCATGGAGCAAAGGAAGGGCACTAAATATTATGTATATATCGTATTTATTTAATAAATTAAATACGGAGGTAGGAAAAAAAATCCTTACCCACTCAAACCCATTAATTCTTAATCTTTTATCCCTAACTATCCCTGATCATCCTCCAAGGCGTTAGAGTAGAAGGTGGCCACGAGATTTTTTTATTTAAAAGAGTGATTGAAGTGACACCATAGGGTTGTTCCTCCACAAGCTTATTATGTGATCTGACTCAAATTATCACATATAATTATTTTATTTTATTATACAGTTATTGAGCTCTGCTCTACCCCTCACACGTGGGGTATAGAGTGGGCTCAGGGATCCTCAGGTCGATTGTGTAAATATTGTATATATTATTTTATCATTATGTTATTTTATTTATTTATATTTCATACAGATAGTCTGATTATGTTCATCTTGTCTATTCTTTTGTTTGTATATATTTTAAGAGAGTTTTTTATTTTATTTTATTTCATTTTTTT
>NW_027111517.1:436483-441400 GCF_000696795.3 Halyomorpha halys
ACAGTTATAAATTTCTATAATTTAAAAAATATATATATTTTGGCTATGTCGGCTAATTCATTTATGGGTTCTTTCCTTCTCCCCTCCATCATATAACATTATGCACTATATATTTTTTTTTACATAATTATAAAATGTAAAAGGTTGTGTAAATTGATTTTCATTAGTTATAACAACAACTGAAACTGAGTAAACTTATTCCTAGCCCATCTAGGCACTGCAGGATATGAAACGGCACAAAGCCGTTGTTTGCCAGCTGTATTAGAAAGGGGAGCGCTTTTAGTGTTTATCAAGCTTAAAGCAGCAACAAGTTTATTAATACTTATACAGCTATTGAATGAGGAGGAAGTGAAACACATTTGTGTCAGAAGTGAAGAGAACAATGAATAGTACTAAAAACTTGGATGGTACGAATTCCGGGTGAGTTGATAATTATCTTAAACTTGGAGTAAAATCAAGAAATAATGATTCTAAGATGATAAATTAGAAGACTAAAGCTCATTTTTTTTTTTTTTTCTCTCCCTTTTTTGGTCTTTCAATGTGCCTCTACACGTTTGCCAAACCATGACAAAGTCGCACTTGCGCAAACCGGTTTATAAATTGGTTTGTACAAGTTGGCATGAATTTATATTCAACTCGTTGAGTGTCGATTTTTGGGCACAAATCAAAGGGCGCTCGTACTGTATCCACACGTTTGTGTTCAGTTAGTATTGTTTGAGAACTACTAACAAATTAATACTTCGTTCCCCGTGTTTTAATTAATCAAAGAATTTCCCCGATCTTCGGAATCAATAATTGACTAGTTTAAGATTGTATATTTTAAAATTCTATCGATTAGTATTATGAGAAAATACTTTTTTCTTTTAATCTTGTCAATTAACTTTAACGGTTTATATTTTACTTAACACAGCACAGATATATTATAGAAATTATATGCTTGGGTAGCTAAATTAACAAGTATTTAACAAAAATTCAAAAACGATAGTAAAATTAATAGGTTATGAAGTACTATTTATTTGAATTTTTTATGATTTACCATCTAATTTGTTGAAGTTTCTTTCCATTTTACCCATTATTATTTTGTTTTGCTTTTATAATGAAAATAGTGTTAATCGAATGTAACAGCCTACAAAAGTCAAAATAACAAAACAAGCGTGTGGATACCGACGTTTGTTGCTTCCCTTCTTTACTAAGCATTTGTACAAGTCTTGAATTTGCAGCAATTGGCAAAAGTGTAGATCCAGCATCAAAGTATTCAAGGTTCAGGCTTAACGAGGTATATGGTTAATGTACCTCTTACATTAACCATGTAAGGCCCACCAGGCCGATCTGGTATTAAGTAAATAAAAAGGTTCAAAGTATTCAAATCGGAAAAGGGTAAACCGTTCCTAGTTTATGGATAAGCCATGTTACCATTTACATATTTTCAAGAGGACTAACTTAATACGATTTTTGGATCACTCAGTACTAATAGAATAAGGGGGAAAATAAATTTTAATAAAATTGGAAAGTACTGTGTGGCTGGAAAAATGGCTACGAAAGCAGACACAGAGACCTACAAGAATTTTTCACAGAAATAACAACAAAACAAAAAAATTCAAATGCAAGATGGCTGACAGCAGGTACAGATGCACTTTACAAGATACTTGATTCTGGATGGCTGTAACTCAAAACAGTTAAACCTATGCAGTGAGGTCTGGACTCACACTCAGTATCTAATATATTTTTAAACTCATTATCTATGTTCCGTAACCTAAATACTTCTAAACCTTTAATGTTAGGCAGTATATAAGTGTGTACTAATGTAAGGAATTTAGATAATGGAAAAATATATAATGACTGACAGCCATTCATTTCTAAATGACCTCTTTTTAAACTTCCATGAATGATATTTGAGAAGCTAATATTATTGTCAAACGTTTTTATTCTAGCTCTTCTATAAGTTTATTTCATATTGATAATATAATGTTGATAGGTCATCAAAAGACAAGAGTCCCCAACTCCAACCAATGGCTACCTGGCATCGCATGTACATGAGGTGCCCGCCAAACCTGTGCCAGCGCTGTCAAAGGACAATGTTTCGACCAGTTTTAGTATAATGTTACATGTTTTATTTATTTTTTTTTAAATTTTATAATAAGTATATTCTCAATGATTGGAAATATAAACATATTTGTATAAAAATAGCATTCCAAAAAATGAATAACAGTGGTGGCAATAGTACCACTCAACGTACATTGTACCTAGTACTATGCCCTATTTCTTTAATTTCGTAGTATAGAAATTTTTTTTTCATTTTAAGCTCGAAATTCGAAAAATAAGTAGAAAATAATCAGCATATTCTCCAAGTTTTAATTTAATGACCAATGAAATACAGGGCCGAAGATCAAAACTTACTACTAAGAAATTATTTATAACATAAAAGAATATAAACAATTTTTTTTATTATTATATAGTTCTTTGAATTTTATAAACTATATCCAACAACTAAGGTACGCACAGCTCCAACTAATAACTTAAGACCGGATTTGCATGCAAAAACAAATATTTTTTTATTAATTTATTCAATAAAAATTATTAGATATCTTTATGCATTAATACATCTGGCATACATAGATATTCTAAATTTAATTTTGCATATTTGGTGGTTTATTGCATCTTCGTATATTTGGCCAAAATTTTTCTTAAAATGATTTTTCCCAATAAAACTGGAGAATAAATAAATAAACTATTTTCTGACGTACATTCAATGCGGTATCATTTTTCAAAATAATTACTGAACGTATCAATAATAAGATGAATAAACACGATCTACAGTTAATAAAAATAATCTATCGGAAGAAATAGGCGGTCAAAAAAGGTATTAAAATAGTAGAAGAAAACCAGTTATTGTTAACCAACGTTTCGCCCCACTTTGCAGGGCTGTCAGATAGAGACAAAGATGACAACTCTTTCTTCAGTTATTCTATTTTGATACCTTTATTGAGAATTATTGGGAAGTCTTAATGATACTGAAGGCATTTAAGTTTACCTTGATAAACTGAAAACGATTAAAAAACTGGATGCACCCATGAATTCGCGTGGGCTCCTGCGTATGGTGAATTTTTAAATTTATCATATGGCTATAGCCATCCTAAATCGAATGTGCTTATTACTACCTACCTTTGTACGAACAGGAAAAGTAGGAGCAAATATTTTTATGGGGTCATAAACAGGCAGAAGCCTTCAAAAAGTTGAAAGGTTTGTTGACTTTAGCACCTGTTGTAGCAGATGTTGATCCCTCTAAGAAAAAGATTGTTCCAGTAGATGCTTTGCCATATTGGATTCGCGAAGCTTAGCTCCAAGAGAATGCAGTCTGCTTAGGCCGAAGACCTCCGTTTTGAGAAGTAAGAGCTATGGCGAAAAGCAATATTCTTAAATTGATAAGAAAACCTTGCCTACCACATGGTGCTGTAAGAGGTTGCGTGATTAACTAAATTGATGACTTTATCTCCAGATTGTTAGGCCAAAGTGGACTTTTGATCTCAATCTTCTAGGGTTCGACATATTTGCCAAGACCTCTGGATTTAGACTTCAAACCATAAGTACCAAAATTTCACATATAAGGTGAAAATAGTAAAAAAAAAAAAAAATCGGACTATTACATGGACATTTTACCTCACCGAACTTCAACTTGGGAAATAGGTATTCTCTAGCTCAAGTAGAAATGGGCCGTTGATTAAGGGACGCCATTCCAACAATTACTGAAAATCTTAAACCCGAATGCCCCCAAATTCAGAGGTACAATACACCATTCCAGAGCATCACAACGTCTTCCGAAAAGCAAACAAGGGTAGAAGTTGAAACACCAATAAGACTGACGAATACTCTATAGCAGTTAAATTACAAGAAGGGTTCCCATACTACAATGCAAAGTGAAACAGAACTGAAACTGTTTGTTGATGGATGAGCTCTCTGGCAGTTTTCCAGAGGTCTTGGCAAGTATTTCGAACCCCAGAAGAGTTCCGATTGAGATCAAAAGTCCACTTTGGCCTAACAATCTGGAGATAAAGTCATCAATTTAATTAATCACGCAACCTCTTACAGCACCATGTGGTAGGCAAGGTTTTCTTATCAATTTAAGAATATTGCTTTTCGGTATAGCTCTAACTTCTCAAAACGGAGGTCTTCGGCCTAAGCAGACTGCATTCTCTTGGAGCTAAGCTTCGCGAATCCAATATGACAAAGCATCTACTGGAACAATCTTTTTCATCGGTAGTCAACCCCACTGAGTCCTCCTCAGCTCAAAATTGTCAAGAAACTGGAACTTCAGTCGCTTGGACTCAGTTCCAACTGAACCTCAATCAGGCACGGAATTCTATCTGGCCCTACGAAGACCATCAGGAGGGCCTAAGCTGAGGAAGATTTTTGGCCTTGAGAAGGAGGAAGATGTTGTAATTAGCTCTTTGTTGGAAGATGGAGTAGCTTTTTGGCTAATTAGGGCGACTTTTCTTGGTGGTGAATGGATAATTAGATTATGAGTAATGAGATTTTGCATGTGTAGGTATCTAAGAATAATAATTAATATTAAGTGTTCAGAATTGTTGATTAATGAATACAACTGAGTCGCACTGAGATCTGGAGTTTCTTTTTACAATTGAACCTTTAAGCAACCATCTGGCTAGGAATTCATAAAAAAACATCTTTGGAAAAGTTAAACAATGCCAAATACCTATCTAGTATTTCGTCAATAAGAGACAAAAAATAATTGTAAAGATATAATTGGAAGATTCCAAGAACAAAGCATTAAGTTTTAAAAAAAGAAGTAAATAACCAGTCAACGTTTTGCCAATTCAATTGTCACCATGATAGATAAAAAACATGATCACATAAATGCCAACAACAAAGAGCATATCACATAAACAGCATATATATATA
>NW_027111517.1:441501-442103 GCF_000696795.3 Halyomorpha halys
GGCACTTAACCGTAATACAATGGGGACCATCTTTAGTAGCCAATTGGTAGAGGTATAAAGGCAGAATCTGAAAGGTTTCATTCAACCTTTAGACCTCCACTAATCAGAAAAGGCCCGGTGAAAACCTACAAATCTTGTTTACAACATGAATTAAGAAATAATCCCGAAGGAGATAACAAAAGAAATTCCAGATGGAGACAGGGAAAAAGGTAAATTTAGAATATGGTAGTTGGAGGATACCTAAGATTCCAAGGAATGGTAAATATATAAGAGCTGCACAGGATCAATGATTGGAAGAGGAAGTCAAAGTTCACAACATCAGTACAATCAGTTAATTTTTAGTATAGATAAATACAATTTATGTTTAAGCTAAATAAATGTTTTATTTCCTTCTTGTTTTCAACTGTTGAGGCTTTTTTTTTCAATTAGAAAAGAGAGCAAAATTTGTTACAATCAAATTAGCTTAACTCTTTTACATTTGTTACATTTTGTAGTCAGTCTTCCCCTACTTAAGAACCATCTCACGATTCTGTGGCTATTCCATTTTTTTTTTCATAACCCCTATTTCGATAAACTGGGTGAATAATATATAACTATATATA
>NW_027111517.1:442168-489498 GCF_000696795.3 Halyomorpha halys
AATTATACATATTTACATCAAAGCTACCACTTTTTTCTGTAGTAGGAGTACATTTTAAGGAGTTTACTTTTTATGAAAACGATTATTACATTTTTTGTTTTTGTAATGAACAAGGGCATAAATTAGTTCTGATCTGCCTATTCTAGATGTCCTAATCATCTGAACTACACTTTATTGTTGTTTATTTTATTTATTTTTTAATATTTGTAGCTATAATCACAAGCCATTGAAGAACAATTTGCTTCATATATAAAAATTAAGCAAATATGAAAATATTAAATGATGTTCAGTTTTGGAATTGTTTAAGCTGCTAAAATTTCATTACCATGTAGTTTCCCACTCTTAGTTTTCTGGTCAACATTCATATTTTTTGCCGACTGACTGTGCTAAGCACTAGTGAAATTTATTTTCACTCATAAAGGATTAGGATTCATAATCAACATTTTTTCTCTTAATTTTTGCTGACAATGAGGTATATTTATGTAATTCTTAACTTTATCCACTTGTTTTTATGTTATTATTACCACACAAGAAACAAACCATCAGAGCAAAATGGATTTACATGGTACAGAGTGTAAAACTAACCCAGAGTTAACGGGCCACCAATGGATAATGGACTTCAGTTGAGGAACCTATCTCAGTATCTTCACATTGTAAAGTAATTACTATCTTAAAAAAAGTATTGAATTTCATTACGGTATTCATCACTGTGATTTTGTAAACTTTAAATTTACCATGAAAAACACAAGATACTCACGAGGTCACTTGTTTATATTAAGAGATAAGAGCCACTAGAAGGTCTGTACACTTAAAAATTTATTTGAATTCTAGTCAAAATAATTAACATTGTACCAAGAAAATTTTCTTTATCTTCAAATCATCTGTATAGCAGTTTCAGAATTCCCTCATCATAAAATATTACTAAAATACTTAAGTTATCTAATACCTATGAATAATTTTAACATAATGGACGCATAGAATATAATAATTTAATTAATGTATTGAATTATAAACAATGTTGGATTTAATTGAATGTTAAATTGACTGTTAAATTTCAGAAATATGTCCTGATGTTGGCATTATTATGTTATAAACGTAATAAAGAATATTGATAGAAATTATAATAGCTCATTCATTTATTAAAACCTCCGCACCCAAGTCTTTACAACATTAAAATATTGTAAAGATAAATTTGTAGTACAATATGCTTATAACTTGGCCTAAAAAAACAATTTTAAGGCTGTGAGGAAGAATATAAAAAAATATATATATAAGTTAACTAGAATCTGCATCGTAAAGAACACTCAACTCAATTAACTCTAAACCATTGATTTAATCATGTCTAAAGTATACAAATCAAAATGGATACTAGAGGGTAATGTATAGATTATACATGTTATTTAAAGTTTGGAAATATTTCAACACTAATGTAACACATGTTTTTGTAGAAATGAATGTTCAATTCCTTATACGGGTGCACAAGATTTCTTCCAGCATAAAACCATTCTTTATTCTATTATTTTATAACATTTCTTCACCAGCGTTTATATTCTCTTTTGCCACTGAAAACAAATATACACACCTTTGAAGTCTTTTAGTTTCCTAAAAATCTTTTATTTTTCATGTACTTTAGTAAATATATAAATATTCATTAATAATTTGTATTAAACAAATGAGTATAATAAATAATGTGAGCACTTTTCTCCAGCCCTTCTAAAGTGGTTATAATAGATTTCTGACATATGGTGGGACCTAATGCAACCCAGTAACAGAAATGATTACATTTAAACAATTCTAAATGTAAATAAATGACTAAAACATTGATTTTCTTTATCAACAGGAATCAAGCAGAGCTTCTGCTTCGGTCAAATCAAGGGTTCTTAATTATTTATGCTCACTAAGTTCTGAGAACTGTTCACCAAGTGCAGGTATTGAAAAAGACCATATCATTCAAGAATTATTAAATCTAGAGAGAAGAGGGCAAAAAATATTATCTCTTAAGACCATAGTCCAATCCAACTGCTTCAATAGCTCCTTTTTTGACTGACTGATTGATTTTTTCAAGCAGTGGATCCCTCAGGACAAAATCTATAGCGCAAGCTTTTTCGAAAATTGTTGTACTATTACCTTCTAAATATAACAGAACATTCACTTTCTGACAGGGTATCAATTCTAGGAAAACAATATCAAAAATAAATTGTTTAATGTTGAACAGTATTTAGAATTGTCCTTTATTTTATTAATATGGTGATTTCTAAGAGTGGAAATAAGAATGATATAAAATCAGAGTTCCTGGGTCCAGTTCCGACTTAGAATAGGATAAGACCATTTACATATGGAACTACTGAGAGTAAGTAAAACTGGGTAGTGATTGAAATTACAGTTTATTAACTCTATATTAGGGATGTGACAGGTGTGCATGTTTGGGGCGTAGGTCCAAGAACACTCAGTTCAGAATGTTGTGGGTTCCATTCCCATCTGGGGAAGTCTCCTTAAAAAAATGAAACATCAGAGCTCAGTATGATCTATGGTATGTACGATATGATATAGTATGACCTATGTATAATCAGAATATAGTGGATACTGGTTTTTTAAGATGTTTAACCTAACTTCCTTAACATTATTTCTGATAATTATGTGATGCAGCTCCCAGTATCTACTTACAAGTAATACATAGTTTATGTTTACTTTGACAACAACGGGTAACGAATTGCTAACCTGCACATAGATTTTCATAAGAATGAACATAAAGTGGGGGGTAGTGCTGCTCGCGTCCGTATCATTGATACACGTGCCCCCTGGATAGCGCTAAATGAGCAGTAGCTGTCGCCACAACAGCCCACAGAATATGACAACTACGGCACTTAACCGTAATACAATGGGGACCATCTTTTGGCGTGTGTTGGTCTGAAGGATGTTGAGCGAGATGCAGACCAACTAAGAGGAAGAGTCAAATTGTATTGGGCTGCGAGAGGGAAAATGGCGTAATAGCCCACTTCCTGTGGCATAGGAAAAAAAACATAAAGTGGAGGCTGGTAAGACTTTATTTAGACACTTGATTTCATTAACAAGATACAACAAATAAATTATTTAAAATGTTATTTCATAGACCCTTTGTAGTTAAGAAATATTTTATTTTTGTAGTTAATATAAGTATATTATGGATAAAGAAAGTTCAAAATCACAAAAAATATAATTTTGATAAGAATTAATCAGATGATAAGCACTTAATTGTTAAGTGTCTGTTAAAAAGGAAGTTATAGTGCAATTCATACACTATATAATAAACCATATTTTTTGAAAATAAAAATGATAATATTTAAGGATTTTTAGAATATTTAAGAATTCTCTAAGCAAAATTAATCAATATCATTATAGTTCTAAGTTTCTTAGGCTGGTTACTATGAAAAATTTGTACCAAAATAAAATAAGTATTACCAGAATAAGATCAGAAAAGAAATAGGTAAGTATTGCCTAATAAACTTATGTACTTATAAAATGCAGCCATTTCCTAACCATCCATGGAATTGAATGGCATTACTAACCAAACTTTGTGGATAACCCACATGTTATAGACTAAAAAAAAAACACCATAATTTCACAATAACTATGTAATTAAATTAACAATAAGAACAAGTCATAATAATAGTACATAGTATTTAAAAGAATTAAAATATAATTGTAGTTTTTGAGAATCATTAGTCATTCTTTTAATCTGCAATTAAATTATTACATCCTAAAACATGACCTGAATGAGAGCAGTCTTATTTGCCTGATAAAAATGCATAGGTTTGTCAATCAGCTGACTACAAACCTTTTGCAGGATAAAAATCAGCATTATCAATGAACAGTAAAGCCTGTTTGGTACGTTGTCTTGTGTACAGTGGAATCTCGAATGAACTCAAAGCTAAACAGTTATGAATTATGAAGCTTTGAACTCAAAACTTAAGCCTTATGAACTGCTTAGTACAATTTGTTTTTGAGATCACCAAAAATAAGTATGTAAACAGCAGCAGAAGAAACGATGTATTACCCAAAGTTGAAGTGGCTCAACCCTTCCTACTGCAGTGGATATTTTCTACTGTCCTATCTATAGCAGGTGATTAGAACTCAGTGCCCCTACTATATCATACAAAGCCTCCAAATTACATCCTTTGTTCAATCAAATGCTACCAAGTCCCATCCACCCAAACTACTGTCTTCAATAAGTCCTTCCTAACCTAAGCTGCCTCTCACAGGAACTATACCTATACCTTCCATCATACGTCATACACCAGCAGTTCCCTCAATAAGATCCCTTATTTTCAACCACCTTTTCCTTCTCCAATCAGAATAATTATTACATAGTACCTAAGCACATATTATCTGTAAATATATTATAATTAGCCTCCATTTATTACTTGACGAGTCATCTTTGATCAACACCACTCTGAAATAATCATATTTCCCAGACGACATGTAAATTTATAGCCATACATAAAAAATTCTTGAGACTCTGTGATTCTATTCCTTAAAATACCTGTCAGCTCCTAGTATCCTCTTTCCATTTCCCCTGCTGTAGTAAACTTTGTGAGTTGTGGATTGTGCAGGGTGTAGTAATGTGCTGTACTCCTCCAGTTGCTAACCTGGACAGGCATGCACCTTGCATGGGG
The DNA here is from genome assembly GCF_000696795.3 of Halyomorpha halys. Taxonomy (NCBI): domain Eukaryota; kingdom Metazoa; phylum Arthropoda; class Insecta; order Hemiptera; family Pentatomidae; genus Halyomorpha; species Halyomorpha halys. Next base: position 446,821 of record NW_027111517.1, read on the forward strand.
ATATAATCTCCTTTAAGTAGCCTGACCAACAGTTTCTTAGTGTATGGAGGGCTATCAGCTGGGCTAGAAATGAGCCTGAAATACTCATGAATTGCTGCATGAGATTCATCTTTGGGTTACCTAGGGGGTCTCCTATCTGCTGTTGTTATACCGAGTTAAAGTTGCTTTATCCTACTTTCCGACAGCAGCACCTCCTTGGTATTTTTCTTTTCCAAACTTTTAAAATCGAAAAGCCTACCTATAACCTTGGTCTTCTCACCTATGTTCATCCATCCACTCCTTACATACCAGATCCCAACCAACTGATTTATATATGCCCTTTCATAGAAACAACTCCTACAGCAAATCCTCCATCATTTGAACAATCCCTTCTGGAATTCTATCCCTATATCAATTCACCAAACCTCCGCCATTCTTTCCTTTAAACAACAGTTATTCCTTCACCTTCAACAAAATCAAACTACCATGCCAATGTAAACAATTGCAAATAAATCACATGAATTACCACGATAAAACTGTAATTTTAACTAAAACACCAGAATTTTTTAACTATCGTGCAAGACAAATAATCATCAGTCTGAACCATACAATTATTCTTAGGAGATTTTGTCCCAGAATACAATTTTTTTTTAAATTCATTTTAATTAATGGAACTTATTTCGAGCTCTGATACTCTAAAACAAGAGGAATAAACCGTTTTTCAAATTAATCTTAAAAAAATTATTGCATTCATCTATGCTTTTGTAAAGTTACAATAATGTATACCACAAATAGATGTATTTTTACTCAGGTACTAAACAAGTTTTCTTTATTTCTCAAAAAGTATTACAGTTCTGGCCTATACTCATAATTTTTTTTTCCTTTATATCACTGATCTACTTATATCACTGATAGCCTAGATTATGGATAAGAAACATGTTGCTAATCAAGAATTGACTGTAGAAACTTAGATAAATAAATAATAAGCAGATAAATGGTTATCTTTTATTGTCCTTTTTTTCTAAAATACATAGCATTAAACCAGGTTTAAATTTAAAATCTGAAGTTCAAACATAGACTTAAAAACAATGTAAAGCTTTACATCACAAACTTTAAACCATAATTTGTAATTGCCATTATTCAAGATTAGAGTCATCAAGAAACAACATTAAAATTACATCAAGTTTTGGTAATAATATTTGATCAAAATATTATTAACAAATAAAAATAAAACTTTTACGAAATAAAACCATAAAAATGAAAAGGATACAATCATTATAAATGTTAGCCCTCTCATGAGTAAAAGTAAGGGTAAATTACCCCCCCCCAAAAAAATAATAATAAACAACATGAATTATTGATGAATCCAACATTTTACGTCAATGAATTTGTACAATATTTCATGCAATGATGATATTTTGACTGCAGAACACTTGATAGAATGTAATGGAGGAAAATTTAATATGTTGACAAAATGATATTGATAGAAATACAATTGTTTTCACCTCTTCAAAAACAGAGAATTAATTTCCAATGACACATTTGGGTAGACACAGATAATTATCTGCGTATTACTTACTATACTTAGTAATTTGATATAAAATTACTAAGTTATAACTACAAACAGTCGATTAACACATGAGGACTCTTTATCAATGTTTTTAGAATGACAAAAATACGTCAACCAGATGATTCTGAAAATGGCAAAAATCGACCTTCCTTAAAATACGAGAAGATTAAAAAGGTGATGGCGAGATCTCTTTTAAGAGTGTAAAGTGCCGAAGCCCCAGTCATGCATAAAATTTCACTGAAAATTAGCTCATACAGATAAATGCAAAATTTAAAAATCATAAGCAGGATGAACTACCTACCAAGCCAAACTAAACAGATGTTTATAAACACAGACACAGATAGCTGTGACAAATAATAGACATGTAGATTCGACAACATTGGTCTCCCACTCATTGCAAACAAGATTTCTTTTTTCAAATAAATCTGTGCTTCTGAGATAACTTAACAAGAGTAATTGGGACATGTTTTGGAAGTGGCACAGCAGAATTAATATTTGGAGGGGAAAAAACTATATATAACCTACACTTATCCAAACTAGGTGCATTAAAAAACAATATTCTGAGTGTTAGTGGAAAAAATCAGGTAATGGAAACACCAAGGTTATCAACACTAAATTATTAATTTTTTTTACGATCCGTACTTTTAATAAAATGATATATTACATGTAATCCAATAAGTAAAGTATGGACTGAGTAATAAATTTTACTAATTAGAGAATAAATTATGGTAAGAGTAACAATAATAAAATAGTTATATAATATATAAGTTTCCAGAAGCTATGTAACGACCAAACAATAAACAACAATGAAAAGTATATTAATAAGATTATTTAATAAAAGTGAAATAACTAAATTTCCTACCGAACCACTATGATCTGGGTAACAAAACATTTAGGTAATAAAATATGGGTAAATACACATTACACTTCCTTTCTTAAAAATAGAAATTTTGTTTCTAATGCATATTACGTAATAACTATAGACGTAGTAAAAGAAAAATACACAAAATCTGAAAAAATAAAAAACTATCAAATCACGAGAGTGGATAGCAAGATATAACATTAATGTAACTATGATCATAGCCAATTTTTAAGTCTCACAGAAAACAAACATAAAAAACTAGCTAGGGAGTAAAATATACTTTTTTCTAATTAGCTAATAAATAACCAAAAACTGCAGAAACTGTAGTCAAAGATTTCAACAAAATTACCAAGGAAGAAACAAAGTCTTAAAACTTACTTTTTTGTGGATTATGAATAATTTCATTTTAACTTTAATATAGTTTATAAAAAAACAGACAAAGTGTTTATGATAATATGTTGCCCTGATAAGTTTCTTACACATGACTCAAACAGTTCATCCAATATTTATCTTAGTCTTTAAACAATTTATGAAAACTTTAGGAAAATAAGGTAACAGACCTATTTCTTTTTTTACAGGAATCATGATTAAAATCATCATAACACTAATAAACTGTACTTCAATATTAATCATTACAAACATTGCCAAAAAGTGAACTTGTCTGATTCGAGAGACTAAATAAATAAAGAAGGGAGGAATTAAATATTACATAATAACCAACTTTTGAACTAAAAGTATACAAATATAAAATAAATAAACAATAACTGATCAACAAGTAAACTGGAAAGGATCTAAACAGAGCAATAGCATAACCCAAAATGAATAAAAAACGGAAAAATTTTATTAAAAACCTTTTAAGACTATACAATATCCTGAAAATTGTAAAAATTCAAATATTTCTTTATCTTTTATCAGTTACCTAGCTAATGGGCCACTCCTTTTAGCTCTTTGACCCAGTATTTTGTCAACAACAAGAATGTTTCCGCTCCTAGCAGCTTCCAACAGTTCTTGGTCCTTCCCCATATCACTGACACCCACTAATTTTAAGAATAATCACTTAAAAAATTAAAATAATCACATTTTTTAATCACTATAACAATCATTGATCGAGCAACACAGAAGCTACCTCAGCGCTTCCTACGTCAAGCTCAAGCACGATCAGCTGCTGCCTAGGAGGTAGGTAATCAATAGTAAACTGTTCAACATGTAAAGTCGTAACAATTTTGAGTTAGTTTCTTTTATATAAATTTTACATTTTGCGTTGTCATAAATGCAAAATGAACCTGTTATCTCTGTTAACCATTATTGTCGTCGGTTTTGCAAGCAACACCTTTGTATTAGGTAAAATCATTTATTATTTTATTTTTACTACTATTTTTTTTTCTTAGTTGTATATTCATTACTTTGTTTTCTCGGTTTTTTTAGTGCTGTGTACGCATATGAATAAAAAAATTAAATTAATACTGTCCAATATTAGTAGTACTGATAGCAATTCTTAACCTTTTAATATTTATTTATGATATCTTATTTAATATGATTTATGTGTTCTTTTTGATTTATCTTTTCTGTGTTTATTGTTGGAGTGATAAGTCTATATTTATTTATTTTTAATTATAGATGTTAGCTAATTGATCTGTTTTGTTAATATTACTGATTATGTAACAACCTGACATAATTTGTTTATTATGTTTTTCTTCTTTTGCTCATCCTTCAATTATCAAAGATTTTATGTTATCTACTTCAAAATATAGTGTTCACTCTTCATATTTTTAAATTATTATATTTCTATAAATCCTCTTGTTATTGATAATTAGCTAAGAACTTAGTGACAATGAACTCATTGACCAAATAAGTGTTAATGTAATTAGTATTGTTATAATTAAAGCTCAGATTATCTTTCAATTATACTGTCTATAGATTTATGAGAAAGTTCCCTCTAAATTATGTTCTAAAATTTTCATAGAACTCAGACAGGCCTATTTTTATAATTAAATCAATCTATTAAATTTTTGATTCATAAATTTTATGCTTTTAATTTATATTTCAGTAATTTATGTTTTATCCTGTTCTGGTTTACTTCAGTTGTTGTATTGGGTCTTAGGCTTCTACATTTTGGGATTAGTATTTGAATAATTCATAAGTTCTTCTAAGTAATATAATTTCAGAGGTGAAGAAAATTATCGTGAGGGTCTTGATTGATCATTATCGTAGAATGACAATGATTTTTCAAAAGGATGCCTTTTAAACATAATATTAATTCTCATATTTTATTTTGAAAGCTACAATTGATTTTATAATTAGTTGTTAATAAATAGTGTTTGTGTTAAAAAATAAAACTATTAATTTCTATTAAATTTGATTTGATGTGTTGTTAATTAAGTAAATAATAATTTCTTTTTTCACAGTGAATTATGTTTTCTACATTTATTGTTGGACTTACATATATTTAATTGATCATATTTATTATTATTAATTTATTTGTACTGTAAACAATTATTACCTCTAAGGGAATACATTAGATCATGAATTTTATTTTTTGTCATATGGTAAATGAATATCTATTAATTGGTATCCCCTCCTGTCATGATTTAAAAAAATCAAAAATTTATTTTGAATATTACTTACTCTTTTTGCAAACTTCTAAGGTATCATCTCATTTTTCATATACTTTTTGGTATCTGAGTTTGAATCTTGTTTATTATAATAATCTTACTATGTATTTACTTCCTCTTTTCTATCTAAAAAATATTTAGTTTATCTTGCTTAAATACCAAGTATTATTTATTTTTTTCGTATCATGTTGATTATTGTAATTCAACGTATAAGTAGTAGACTGCTATATTTTCACAAATATTGCAGTATAATGCTTACTATGTTTCATTGTGTTAATTCAATTTATTAGTACTATAGACAGGGCTGCTCTAAGCCAGGTGCTATCAGGCTGCACCAGGCCTCGTGCTACATATAAAAAAAGTATAACTGAACTAAAACTTCTGTCTTATAGTTGCAGATTAATTTTAAAAAATAAATTTTACTGCTACTGTTCACATATTAATCCAATTTATATTAATAGGCTGGGAAGTGGAGGTTAACCTACAATATATTGTGTTTTTTTAAAATAAAGGCAGTATAGTTGGTAGATAAACTTAGGTACACTTATATTAAGATAATAGGGAAATAAAACTTATACTTTCCTGATCCTCAAACACTGAATGCTATGGCAATTGTTATGATATCCTGCTCTCTGACTACCATCTCATTCTCAGAAGTTAGAAAAAAAATTTTGGTTTGTTGCAACTTTTGATTGTGTTAGAAGCCTCTTTTCCTACTGCAATCCTTAAATCTTCACACAGCTTTTTCCATTGATAAACATCATGACTATGATAAAATCAACCTTATTTATTGTTTTATTTTTGTCCATTTATGCAGCAAATTTGACTTTTTATAATGTTTTTCTGTTTGTTTCCTCGTTCTTTGTCCTACTCATTTGAATACTTCCTTAAATATATTTAGTAAAACTTCTGTGCTTTTAATGATATTTACTCGGACCTCTGGTCAACTAAACAATATTGAAAATATGGTATTAGTTTTTCCAAGTGATTCAGGCTGATCGTGTACCATGGCTTCTACAGTTATTAACTGATACTGTGTAGACCTTGTGAAAAAGTGTTCTCCAACTTTCTCTTGGGTTGATCTTGGTCTATCATTATTGATAGACTGCATGAAGCAACACCTTCTCTTCCTCTTCCAAATTTCAAAAATAGGTACATCTTCTATATTTGAAGTTTCCCATGTTGATTCCCTGAACAACTGTAGAGTTTCTTCTACCTTTGAACTTTTCTATGACTAACAACCCATGTATAACTTTTTGGAGTCTGATATACTCATACAAAACTCTTAAGAACTCGAATCCAACTCAATTATTGTTACCTTCATGAACCTATCATTGACAGCCCTCTCAAAAGTTGAATCATTCTGTTATTTTTAAAAGCATCATTATTGTATAAATGAAAAAATTAACTGTAGTAGCATTTAAACAAACGTTTTATGAAATACTCTTTTATTGACTCAAAGTGTCAATAATTTTGGAAACCAATCATTTTGATGATCTAATTATTGAAATCCCTAATAGCCGTTGGTTTAATTGAAATTTATTATATTCATATCTTCAGAATGTGGAGTACAAAAATTTAAGTTCATATACATAACATTAGGCAAATTTTGAAGTCATCTTCTTAGCAAAAGATTCTGGTAACTGATGTGATGTGATAAGAGATCTGCATTTAATCACCCAACAGAGACTTCATTTGGGCAGGAATCAATACCAGTTCAATTAGGCTTCAAAATAACACAAATTTTGAAATCTTACATAATTCAAACTCTTATTTTATCAAATTTAAGTTAAAAGTGTCAATAGTAGGTGTCTTTACCTTAAGCTATAGTTCAAACATAATTTATAGTTATCATAATAAAAAGATATAGCAGAAACTAATATAAAAATGAAAATGATACAGTAAAATCCTTATATTGAGAAATATCTGTAATTTTCTTTTCAGTGAACAACTTCCACCTAGCATTGTCTAGTTTCTAGAATTTATAAAGAAATCATCACTTTTATCTATCCATCCAGAGAGATGATTGTTTCTCTCTCATTGCTTCTGGCATTGTGATTGTTCATTTCCATTATATTCCTAATTCTCATCCTGTCAGACCAACAGTTCAGTATCGGTTAGAGTACTGTAGACACTAATTTCATCGGCTACACAAATGAAATCCTCAATGGTTTACTGATCACAGTTAGGTAGTAGTCTCTATTCTGAGTCTAGCAGACTAGAACTGGTTACTTGAATCTCACTAGATCTCTTCCATTACCTTAAGCTTATTATTTTTCATAGTCTTTATGCTTTAGTTCTGAAATCTTTAATACTTTTCCATGCCATAATAATTTTTATTAGAATCCTCAATTGTTGTTCCTAAGTTTTGTTTAAGCTTCTTTAGGTTTTTACTCCAGTTATTCTGGTTTGTTATCATCTTTATGAATAATATTATCTTCCCAATATTTCTTCTTCTTCAAAGAGATTGATGAGTAGTGTTTTTTTTTTCCTCATCCTTCAAAACTTGAGAAATGGTAGGCCGTTATATATAAATCTGAATATTTATATTATAAGAAAAAGGTATTGTGAGAAGAAATGGATTCAAATTTAAAAAGATTGAAAATGTATGATAGTTGGTGACATTGAATAATGTGGCACATGTTGGATGCCAGGAAGTATCAGCGTCAACTTAGAGGCTTTGCTTTGCCACTTCCCAAGCCTTGGAGGTAACTTGTTCATTGCTTTTGGAAGAGGATACTGAAGCAGGTCTTCAGTTTATCAAAGGTGTCTTGTTTATCAAATATTTTCATCTGGTTTTATGGATTCAGACACTAAGGGGTGACTATGATGATCTACTATGAAGGGTTGGTGTTATACAACCCCTTTTCTTTACTTGAGTTGTCTGCACTACAGAACTGTGCATTTAGTTCCTCTTATCTCTGTTCTGTTTCTCCTCAGTTTAGTGATATGGTTTCTCCTTTCTCTGATTTTTTTTTTCATCATTCCTTGTTGCATTATACATAAACCTTTTTCCTTATTGATATTATTTGGTGTGATCATAATTTCAGTACTTTCTCAAATCATCCTCTGGTACAGGTTCTTTGGTTCTGATTGTTTTTTGGAACTTCAGATGTGCTCAGTGAGTCAGATGTTTTTTTCAGTCTGACTCACGTGGCTGCTTTCATACGTTCTTATGACCTATAAGATTCCAGGTTTCTTCAGCCAATTGTGATCATTTACAGTGCCATTGTAGGAAGACAATTTTTTTATGTCATTTGGAAAGACCCTCATAGCTTTTCTGGAGTATCCACCCCACCGTATCAATCAATCCTCCTACTTGCATCAGGAAGGCTCAAGGCAGTGTTGATGTTCTTAAACACGACTTTTATTATTTGCCAGTCAACTGGTATGGGGCTGTACCAATTTTTTTTTTTTTTAACCTTCTTTTATATGATTACATTATTATTATTGTAGTATTACTTATATGTATCACCAAATTAGTTATTATAGTATTATTTGTTACAATATTTATCTCTCTTACACTTATATCACTGCTAGAATATATTAATTACTTTTAGTATGTTTTTCTTGTAGAACACAGATTATTCAAAGTTCTTAAAGGCCCCTAACATATCCGGAGTCGCCACAAGTTCTTCCAGGGTCTGGGAGACCATTCCTGCTAAGGCTAATCAGTTGCGAGTATAATTAGGACCATCCAATATTATATGGCCCAAATTTTCCATATGACCACAGTTATAGTTCAGGTTATTCTGTTTTTTTTAAAGAAGTTCAGATTAGAGTTTATGTCGCCATGACCTGTAAGAAGTTTGATGGACCAGTGATCAGTCTCTAGCCAATAATTTTTTATTCTTTTTCAAACATCTAGAAGGAACTCATGTGTTAATCTCCCAGTTACGCAAATATCCTACCTCTTCTGCCATTCAGAAAGTACAATGCCGTTAATTTTTCCAGCAACAACTTCCTATCTTCTGCTGGGACAAACAAAGGCTATAGCCATATATATGTGGGTATAGCCTTTGTTTGTCCAAGGCATATATGTATATGTGTGTGTGTGTGTGTGTGTGTGTGTGTGTGTGTGTGTGTATATATATATATATATATATATATATATATATATATATATATATACACACACATACATTCTTAGTGAATACTTGTTCCTATGTATAGTGAGCTTAATCCTCATTATATCCACTTGTTAAGCCAGTTATAACCCATACTTTCTTTCTAAGGTTGATAATATTGTGGATAATTGGTCCATCATATTAAGGGAGCCATTACTTTATTTTTGTTGTTAATTGGCCATCCCTGCAGAGAATTGTTTGCAACTAACTGAGGCTGGTTTGCTAATTTCAGCAGGGCTCACCATTTATATGATAGAAGTTGGTTATTCTATATTGTTTATTATACAAAGAACACAAAACTAATAAGAAAGGTTACAGTGTATGTTATTAGTTAGAGTATTAGAACATATGGAGCATAATACTTGAGTACAGGCAGTCCTTGTGTTATGTCACCTCATTTTAAGTTGTTTTGGAGTTATATCACCTACCAATTCAAACTAGGATCTGTTTTACATCAAGCTAATTCAGAGTTACATCACTTGAAAATAAAATTTTGGAATTTTTTCATCAAATGAAAATGTTAAAATTAAAAAAAAAGTCCATTAAAGTGAAAACTATAGCTCTTAAAATTGGGTTTTCATTATATAAAAGACTTTATAGATACACTAAAGGCTGCAAAATGTGGCTTTATATATCCATAAAAATGTTTATCGAGCAGAACCCAACTTCTTAAGTCACTTTCCAAGGAACTGAACCTGATGTAAGTACGAGGACTGTCTGTACTTCATGGAGCATCTGTTGATTAGAGAAAACTCCTTAGTTATCATCATCACCATACTTTGTATGATGTATTCTTTACTATTGAAGTGTAAATTCTATTCATTATAATACCTAGAACTTTATCAAATCATGAAAATAAATTAACAGTATTTTGTATATACTATCAGTTTATATTGTTAATTAATAACAATTGTTAAATTATTTTTCCTATACTTTCAATTTTCATTGATCAGTTTTCAAGTAGAGTTAAATTCATGGATGATAAAATTATGAAATGTATTAACTGTTGATTTTAATGGATTTAAAATTATTTGGCTAATGGCCATACTGTTTAAATAAATATGAAATAGTTAATTTGTCATTACTTAATATTATATCTAGATTGACTTAAATTTATTTTCATTCTTTAGGACTATGGTAATCACTCAAACAGTTATAAATGTTATTAAATATTAATATATATTCATTATCTCTTTACAATCTGATTAGTATCGTGTTTATATTTTTAGGCACAGAAATCGAAATTTCTTTCAAGAATTTTTCTTCCTCAGACAAAGACCACCTGGATCTTGAAATTGAGTTGTTATCTTTCTCTGAAACCAAAGTTATTTTGAGCAATATACCTCAATATGTAGATTTTGTTATCTTTCAAGTGCATTCTTTCCTTCACAATGTTATTCTGAGTTATGATCCTTTACTATCTCCACATAACTATGCTAATGGAACAAATGTTGGCTTATACTCAAATGCCTCCAATATGGCTTTCTTTTACATTAAAAACCTGCATGATTTCAATGTGTCATGCATGATAGCAGTTGTTCCATACACAAATGAAAGTAAGTTACTTATTCATTAGTGTTGTGGTTTTCTATTTGTTTAGCAGCATATATTTTATCAATAGTTATTTTAATTTGTTATTATAGGCCCTCTACCAGGAGGTTGTAATATGGAACTACCTGTTCCTATTTCTCCATATCTTAGTGTGGAAACAAATGATATCATGACTACTATTGATGGACCTCCTGCTTCTTTATCAATGAAGTGTGACATAAGCAGTCTAGCATACGTATCTTATGTTATGTTCTATAAATTTCTTCATCAGAATGAATTTTCAGTGCAATCCTATTTTGATTCTATAAGAAGTATGTTGACATATCCAAGAATTTTGAAAAGTTCTTATGTGGTAATCTTTTTATCAGTATAATAATTCTTAGTTTCCATATTCATCTGTTCAATTATTTGGAGTGATTGAAAATAAACTGTGGAAGATTTTTTCAAATTAAAGAAAACTCATCATGCGTTTTAATGTTCTATTACTCTTGGAATGAGGGTTTTGGATTTTGTTACTTAACATTATCCCTTAATTTTAAGTATTGGTTAGTCAATCTTTCATCTAAGTTACATAATTGTTTTATTTTTTAAATAACAAGTTCAATTACTGCTAATTGAATATTTGTTAATTTTCTTTTTCCTCTACAGTTACACACATTTTTTGATATAATTTTGCATTTGCCATAAACAAGTCTTATTGTTTTTCATGTTCCTACTAAAAATTAAACCAATAACTTCAGGTTTCTAGTTGCTAACTATATTTCCCCTAAAAATCATAATCGTTATAAGAATTTAAAATTTCTCTGAAAATTTAATGTTTAATATACAGCTAAATTTGAAGTGAAGTATTGATAAAAAAAACTACTATAGAGTAATTAATGTTGTCGAACTTGGGTGTTTCCTAATAATTTTATCATAGACTTTTTAATCTTTAAAAATTTATCATCAACATATTTCTGCATGATCGTATTTTTTTTTAATTAATAGGTACTTGTATTAATTTATTTAAAATCATTTTATAAGGTGAAAGTAAATTCCTTCTTGTCTTTCTTTTCTTTTATAAGATTACATGATTTATATTTTATTTTAATTATGCATATATCTCATTTCATTATTTACTAAATACATGATTCCATTATTTATAGGCTCCTAAACCTATTGAAGGGCCCATATCAAGAAGAATTTTCAGCCGTTACAATGGTGTTGGATCCCTATATTCTTTAATAGCTTTCAGTAAGTTTGGAAATGTTGCAGTATATACACCATCATCTTTGTTTCCATATGACAGCCTTGACAACTCTGAACCATGTATGTTAAAATGGATACAGTATATTCCATTTTTGCTGTTTATAAATTATTTACTAATCTGTTTTATATAGATTCAGTGGCGCTCAAAATTCAGTTGGCATCGTTTGTGATATTATGTATATTTCTGTGTTTTGGAGGACACCGTTATTTTATGGGTGAACTATTTGTCTTGGGGGCTGTGTTTGGTTTCTTGTCGTCCTACATTCTTTTGTTTCATCAAACATCGTCAAACGGTGGTGTGTATTATTTTGTATTTTCATAACATTTGTAGCCATAGTTTTATATTATTTTGTGAATCATTTTTATAAAAATTGTTTGCTGAAACTGTATTTCTATATATCTCACTATGTTATAAATTAAATAAATCCTTTTGAAATTATTTATTTTTAAAATATTTAAATGTTAATATATTTTTAAGTGTTTTGTCAAACCAAGAAAATCAATTTCATGTGTTTAAATGCAATTTAATTACATTTCTTTTTATAATTATAGAAATTGCCTTAATTTTTTTCAGATCTCTTATTAATGTGCAATGGAATTGGATTTATTTGTGGAATATTATGGACCAGTTTATGGTGGTGTATTAATAGCCCTATATTATCTGTTGGATTGTCATTTGTTATGAATGGACTTCTTATTTCCTCTTCAGTGTTCCACATTTTTTCTATTTTCATGGGTTTGATATTATTTTGAGATATTAAATAGAATAAATGATTTAATTTGATTTATGCTTTCTGTTTCAAGCATGTTTTCAAATTTGTTTGCAGGTGATGTGACCATTTTTCAAAATGATCTGAACTACTGGTTAACATATTTTACAATTTGTATCATTGTTGTCTTAATTTCTACCACTAATCCTGTAAAATATAATATAATTTCATGTGCCACCATTGGTGCTTATGGAATAATATTACCTTTTGATTTTTATTTTGAAACAACCTTCAAGTATATTATAGTTAATGTTATTAATAGAGCTACTGTTGAAGGATTCAATTTAGCATTAACTAAACCTCCTCTTCAAATAGCAGGTTTGTACTAATTCTGTTAAATATCTTTCAAAATCTATAAATTATTTGTCAGATATATTCTTTTTTATGTTATGTTATTTTAATAATTTATAAACTGGATTTTTGATGGCCAAAGGGATATTTTGTCTTGATTTGTTAGTCAGAAGAACGTTCATATTCTTCCTCATCAAAACTTGATTAATTTCTTGTTGCTTTCTATAATTAAAAACAATGAACTGCGATTCTTTATATGCTTTTAGTTGTATATGCTAGAAATAGTCATATCCATTTTGATTAAATTATTCTAAACTTGCAATACCATAATTTTTTAATGAACTAACTATTTAGTGCTTAATATAGTGCTATTTTTATTCAGTAGATCATCTTTTAGTTTTTGTTGAACCCTAGTTTTATTATTTTAAATAATATAATTAATAAAACCATATAAATCATGTATATCAGTTAATGGATTAGTTTTCTGTTTGACACTCAATGTTAGTTACAGTTGCTGATCATGTTAAATTATTTTTAATTTTCAAATCCTTATTCTTCCTATATTTTATTAGACTGTCTGGACCTTAGGTAATAAATAAATATTTTTAATACTTTGTTACAGATTTGATCATTGGATTTGTTTGGCTTCTAGTCATTCGAGCAGGAATAGTATGCCAGAAAAAACTTACATCACATCGACCTCCATTCCCTCCTGTTTGTTTTATTTTAAGGGAACATATGTTTGAAACAACTCCTATACTCTCATCTGCTAGATTTCCTTCATATTCATAATTTGTTTAGTTTAAAGCAATTCTACTACTAAAAATAGAATGGGTAGTACATACAAATAAATTACTTGGCTAGTGTAAAACAATGTACCGTTAATAAAAAAAATCAGTCAGTACAGATTTTTTTCATTTCATAAAAACATTTGCTTAATCCAACATTATTTTATGAATTCAAAAAAATATATATATTGTTTTGACATTGTTTCTCTTGTTTCATATAATATTATAAGAATATTATATACAGAAAAACTAAGTTAATTAGTTTTCTTTTAGCCATAAATTGTGATCTTCTCTTAGACATTGTTGTTTAATTTAACATGGTTTTTGTGCTGTGAGTTACATGTTATTTAAACAGTGAATTGAGCTTGTTTTATACAAATTTATATATATTTTATATTTTAAATGTTATAAAGATCAAACAAAAATATGTTTCAATACACTTTTCTTCAATTATGTTTATAAATTTGTATATAAACTATATTATGTTTATTTTTTTAAAGAAAATAAAGCATGGCATTGATATTATTTATTTTTATTTATCTTCATTATTTAAAATTTTCCTTTGCTACTCTTTATAATCATAATCATCGTTTTCTAATAATAATAGATGATTATTATTTTTTATGTTGTATTTTGGTTGTTATATGAATGGGTTAGAAGTCAAAGAGTGCAAGTGATTATTTTGTGTATAAGAGGTTTTTTTTATCACTCTATGTGTGACCCATATTTAATCTCTCTTTTTTTTTATTAATATAAGCCAATCCACAAAGGTGATGTTTGCCTGGTTATCTACAGGTGACAAACCTATTGTAACCATGGTGGGGGATTTTGTCAGTTTGTGGGACTGCCACTCAACGAAAAGTGCAACACCTCAGGCCAGATTTGAACCGGAACCGCCTGCAGATCCCAGACTGATAGACCTGTGCCTAACCATCTGAGCTACAGATGGCCCAAATTTAATCCTTAGAATTGATAAAATCATGAAGTAATCAATAATTGCTTGTTAATTATTAATAATTTTACAATTTTGTCTATACTGAAGTGTAAACTCGGCTCAGGCATAGGTAAATAGCAACAAAACTCTTATTCATTAAATAATCATGTTAATCCTTTAGCTTCTTTGATTCTTAGTTAGTTATTCTTGAGTATTGTCTTTTACAAAATAATGTACTATGTTTGCTTTTGCTTTTATTAAGTAGTAGTTTACAATTGTTTATTTATTTAAATCTTCTTTTATTTATTGACCCTTTATTAAAAGGAGTTGAATCAATCCATGCACTCACTACACAAAGTATTCTTTGCATAAATTAATATTGTGTCTGGGTAATTGTTTCTAATTCTGGTTTAGTCAATCGACCACTATTTGTTGTTATAATTTCACCGAAAAGTAATTTTTTAATAGTATTTTTTTAAAATTGGCTCTTTTTGGATATCAGAAATTTAAAATAAAATCAAAACTTATCAGCTCAGGATGAAATGATTGGTTAAATTTTCAGATTATTAAGAGTTTATAAGGAAATGTGGATTAAAGTATCATTTATTTTTTATCAGTTGTTAATATAATAATAAGGTATGGAAATAAATTTAGTTTTTTTAATAGCTGTACATACATTTTTGTACTTGTATCAGATTAAATGATGTACAGTGAATGAGAAGTAATGCTCATTATTGACCAAATTAACAACTGTTTATTCCAGAGACGAGTCAGCAAATTATATACAAACTACATAAGCAATAAAAAAATAGCAATAATCATATAGCAAAAGATTTCCAGTAGGTTCCCGCTCCAATGAAATAAAAAATTAATAATAGACAAAAATAGGTTTAAAATAATTATACAAGGGATATAAAAATTTCGACAATAGATCAAGAAAAGCTGAAGGTTTGTTTGGGTTTGAAAAACACCAAAACTCAATTTTTTAAGAGAACTTCTGGCGCTCATTTATTGGGCCTGGACCTGGTTATCAAGCCTTCCTGTAACAGTTCTTAATGATTCATACACGTAATAGTTTCACAATGTTCATCTTATCTCAAATTTTAACTAATTGCAAATTGTAGTTCGATCAACAATAATTAAAACAAAAAAAATTAAAGAGGAAATTGTGTGAAGACTTTTCTAAACTCACCACTAACATCATCATTGTTATTTAAGTATTTTTAGTTTGCACCTCCTAGCCCCGGGCCAAATGGACTAAGGTTACTTCCTCTGTTTTTGACGGATACAAAAACTACAGTAGCGCTTGTAAAATGCTTGGATCGGATGGTTAGTTGGGCAGTACTTGATTACTTCTGTAAACGTATATAAATATATAACTTATTTGGCTAGACTGTGGCAAATTGTAATATTTATCAATAAATAAAAAGTTAAAACAAAAACTATTGGTAACATCTTTATTTCTATCGTTGATGTTTTAATTCCTCTCACAGATCTTGGGATTCTCATCTTTTCGCTTACTGTTTTCTGCACGTTATAATCGGCAGAAACTCCTGTTTTGACGATCTTCTACTTCCTTAACCTTTTTGTCAATACAAAAAGCCAGACCTATTATGAGGAATATTTTAGTTAATTATTACTGTATGGTCCCAATATATTCTAACATTGCTTCTGGGTGATATTAATAGAAAGGTTTGTGGTTGTTGATATTTTTCAGTCATGGCCTGCTGTATGACCTTTGGGGCATAATTATGTCTTTCTTTACCTAGTAATGCTTGGCTGCCCGAGGTCACATAATGAAATGATTCATTTGTTGCTTTTCATAATCGGCACTTATGGTCGATCGTCACATGCAAGATATATACTACAAAAACCCAAGAGAAGAAAAAAGGCAGTTATTACACCCCAATTTTTTATGACTTTAATGAAAACTATGTATAATTGCTAGTCAAAATTGATTAGTCTGCCTAGTAAAGGTAGGGGCAGAGATGGACAAAAATTATCTATTGCTAAAACTAATAGCTAATATTGCCATGGATACGACCCTTATTCATGAATGAACCATTGATAAATAAATATCACATCCATAGCAATTTTAGTTATCAGTTGCCCAACTCTGGGAAGGGGGAATAACGAATGGCGGCTGTTTTTTAAAAAGTTTTTTATTTATTTATTTATTGATATTTACAACTGTATAAAAAAATACAAGTAAATTTGATCATAATGACATAATGATATGATACAGGATGTAGAGAAACTACCCAGTAGTAGAACTCTAAAAACAGTTTACAATATAAGGTCACGAGGCCATCTTCTTTTCAGGCGCCTCGGAGGATTGCCAGGAATGAAAGAGGAAGCAAGGTTTGAAACTAGTGGGTTTGGGTGGTTAGGGAGTTTATTATTGATGGAATAATATCGGGTTCGGGCTAGATTGGTTACATAAGGAACATTTAGGTCTTTATGGATGGTTTTATTAGTAACAAAATAAGGAGCATTGAGGATTTTACGAAGGATTTTGGATTGTAAAGATTGGATACGAGAGGAATTCGAAGGTTTAGTGGAGCCCCAAAGCTCAACTCCGTATGTCCAGATGGGCCTTATTATTGTCATGTAGATCAGTCTTTTGTAATGAGTTGGAAGTTTAGACCATTTGTCTAGTAAGTGCTGTAATAGTCGGAATCTGCGTGCAGTTTCCTTTTTAAAAAGTAAAAAAAAATAAATAATTTTTCATTCGGAGCTCTTTATCATCAAAACTACCAACAACACTAGAAAACCTAAGAGAGCATCATTCAAAGTAGAGTAAATTAGCTAAAATATGAGTCCCATTAGAGCTATTTACGTTGGATAGATCCCGAGATATTGTTTTTTAAAAAGTAATATTTCATCAAAAATGCACTGAAAAATCAAAAGTTAGTCAATAGTTTATTTTAAGAAGTTTATATCTCAAAAACTATTCGACGTACAGATGCCTTCCAGCACTCAAGTTAAAGCAAGTTTAATGTACCATAAAGTAGTTTGTGAAACCTATATTCGAAGCAGTTGTAGTTTTCATATTTACTAAAATAAATTGATTTATAGTTGTTCGGACAAAATTTCATGAACGAAATTTGTATTCATACGCTAATATCATAAAAACTACTACTCCTAAGAAGAAATGTGCGAAGGACTACTTTATACTAAGTTAAATTACCTTTATTTTGAGTGGTGGCAGACATATGTTCGTCATATGGTTCCTGAGATATATTTTTTCAAAAATCAAAAAGTTCATCCAAACAACTAGAAATCATCATTTTGTGAATTTATTTTGTTGAATATCATGAAAACTACTACTCCTAAGAAGATAAACATCATAAACTACATTATAGTACATTAAACTAGCTTCAATTTGAGTGCTAATAGACATTTTTAATTTAACCTCCAATGGTTTTTGAGACATAGATTTCTCAAAATAAATTCACTAACTACTGATTTTTCAGTGCATTTTTTATGAAATGTTGCTTTTTAAAAAACTATATCTCGGTATCTATTGAACGTAAATAGCTCTATTTTACGTACTCATAACTCTGTTTTACGGGCTCATATTTTAGTAAATTTACTCTACTTTCAAGGTTTTCTAGTATTGTTGATAGTTTTAAACGTATAGAGCTCCGAATGAAAAATTATTTTTTTTAAACTATTTGAAATAGCCGCTATTTTTTATTCCCCACACCAATACTTGGCAGACTAATAAATTTTTACTCGCAATTATACATAGTTTTTATTAAAGTAATAAAAAATTGAGGTGAAATAATTTCCTTTTTTTTCTCCCTGGCTCTTGTACTACAAATTTTGCATGTGACGATCGGACATAAGTGCCGATTATGAAAAATTACAAATGAATCAATTCACTAATTACTGATTTTTCAGTACATTTCTTATAAAATGTGGCTTTTTAAAATGCTATATATGGGGAACTATTGAACGTACATCTCTCAATGAGGGATCGTATTCTAGCAAATTTACTCCTCTTTTAATGATGCATTTTTAGGTTTTTTAATATTGTTGGTAGTTTTAAAGATACAGAACTTTGAATGAAAAATTAATTTTTTTTGTCGCCATTTTTTATTCTCCCTATCTATACTTGGCAGACTCATCAATTTAAACTAGTAATTATACTTAGTTCTCATTAAAGTAATAAAAAATTAGGGTGAAATAACTGCCTTTTTTTCTCCCATGCTATTGTACTAATACTTCCTACATGTGAGTATTGCCATTACTAGCTCTTTTATTGCCAAACGAAATCATCCTGTCTGTGGGAATGTGTATCCATCGTTAAACAATCGGACAAACGATTCTAAATCGTTTCTAGGTGTAAGAAACCTACCAAGAAGAGGTTTTCAGTTTCATGATTCACTGAGACTCTTTGGTTAGGTTCTCCTCTTGTTCAGTTCTGCGTCTTATAATCATGATCAAGCTAAGTAATCGTCAACGACACTGGTGAAGCATTGCAAATAAAATATGTCTTTAGCCGTGTTTCCTGTTCTGGGCAAGCCTTCAGCAAGTCTAAGAAATCTTTTGCTATGTTTCCTGGGAACATTGGCTTCCTAATTAACGAGCTATGGTTGATTTAACTTTGTTCAATCATTTACTATTACTTGACCATCTTAGCGAATATATTATATATTGTTGATGTGGTCGGGTACGCTACATAAGTTTCCCTCACGTGTGCAAAATAGATGTTATAACAATGGTTTTGGTTTTCATTAGAATCGTTGTGAGAAGTCTTTTCAGAAATATTTTTTTTTTTTTTGTTTAATTATTTATTTATTGTAATTTACAACTGTACAAAATAATACAATAAGTAAATATGTAGTATGTTTCATATACACTTCACACTCAAATCTTGGGAAGGAACCACCCATTGGAGGTCTCGTGGCCATCTTCTTTTCAGACGCCTCGGAGGATTATCAGGGATTGTTAAGGATGAAAGATTAAGAATTAATGGGTTAGGAAGGTTGAGGAGTTTGGAATAAAAAGACGCATATCTGGTTTGGGTCAAATCTGCAACGAATGGGATGTTAAGGTCTTTATGAATGAGTTTATTTGTGACGTAATAAGGAGCATCAAGGATTTTACGTAGGATTTTGGATTGTAACGATTGAATGCGGGAAGAATTTGATGGTTTGGTGGAGCCCCACAGCTCAATTCCATATGTCCAAATAGGTCTGATTATTGTAGTGTATACTAATTTTTTGTAGTGAATGGGAAGTTTAGAGCGTTTGTCAAGTAAGTGTTGTAGCAATCGGAATCTACGAGCGGTTTCTTGTCGTTTCAGTCTTGTGTGTGGATTCCAAGTAAGTCTCTTGTCAAGATGGAGTCCTATGTATCGAATCTGTTCAACAGGCGTTAGTGGTGTATCTAGAAAGGATACTGTAGGACTGGAGGGCAGAGGTTTACGACGGAGAGTAAATGTGATCTGGTGGGATTTGTCAGGATTTATTTTGATTCTCCAGTTTTTACACCATTCTTCAATAGATGTTATGTGTGCCTGTAGTGTTTGTGATGCATTAGTTGGGTCGTTGTTCACAGAAAGTATACATGTGTCATCAGCGTATCAGAAATATTAAATACTAAACTATATCCAAGCGGTTTCCGATGACGAAATACAAGACCTACCTGTAGATTATTTTCCACCAGCAATCGAAGAAGCTTGGTCCAGACATCTTTAGATTTTACCCAAATATGTGTAGATACGAAATTTTTATCAGTTCAACCTCCAGAAATCAAATTATTGAAAGATTATTTGTTATAATATCAAAACATTGTGGGAGTGGGTAAGTCAGTGGTAAGGCACTGTGCTACTAACTCCAAGGTTTGAATCTGGCTGTGGAAGATAATTATTTTCTGTTTCACTATAGCCGTGAATCAGCCCTGTGTGTTCGGGAGGTCCCTGGGTTCCACCAAGCCCCAAGAAGTGGGTAACCTTCGTTGGGTAAAAACCTGGCGGTCGAGTGTGATTCTGACCAGATCACCTCCTTACCCAACCGTTGGTGTAGTAACAGTACTTCCTCACAAAATGCTGAACCCATGATCCTTCGTGGGTTGTAGCGGTAAAGCTTTAATTTTTAAATATGAACAAATTGCGTTCACGTCATTTTTAATATGAACTTCTTCATCGATATTATATTGCTGAGATGTTATCCTAATGGAATTTTATCCCATTTTCCCGTAGCACAGTGGGCCATAGGCAGATCAAACTGGACAAGATTATTTTATAGCTGTTTTCCATGTTTTTGAGGCTGCTAATTTCGAAAAAATGTTTCAAAAAATCTATTATTGGTAGTTTTTTAGATACAGCACTAATTTTGCAAAAAAAAAAAGGACTTATTAAATCAGATAAGCTGTTTCCAAAATATAGGTCCTCATGACTTGAGGGTAATGTACTTAAAAAATAAACGCTAGGCATTTTTTTTGCAGTCAATGCCATTAGTAACAAAAAACTCCATGTTTTTATTGACATTTTCGCCTACGGTCGTTTATTTTCTTGCAGAAACGACTTAATGAGTGTATGGCAACCATCAAACATAATCAGGGTGGCTAACAGATTTGAAATTTATTTTCGAACTTAACCAAAATTTAATTCTTTATTATTTAATGACTTTAAACCTCATAAATCAAAATTTCTCTTCTCCCAATTTTAGAAAGAAATTTCACAAAAAAAAATTTAAACTTCCTAACGAATATAAAACCACTTATGATATTCACAAACCAATGGGGTAAATAAAAAAAATTACTGTTTTATCAAATTCAAGATTTCAAATGACTGTAAATATTTTAATCCTATCTAATACATAATAATCTCTTTAGAGAATTCTCTAAGCTGGTTTAATCTTATTCGACTTCTTCAAAAAAAACCTCAGTTTAGTTATTTGTTTCAATGAAGAAACGTGACAGTATTCTAAGAAATTCTCGTAAGACATTACTGGAAAAAAAAATCACAGCCGCTGAAGTAAGTAACTTGTGAAATTATTAAATATGAAGGAGAAGGTGTCCTTGACCAGCGCACTGCACGGCGATGGTTTGAAAACATATGCAGTGGAGATACGACGTTGGAAAGGAAGAAGGGCTCCGGGGGACCATTAATGGATATTGATGAGGTTCTACAGGAAGCTGTCGAGTCAAATCCGTCCACAAGTACTCGCGAACTTGCCAGGGAGTGTGGTATGTCGAAAGATACTGTTAGTCGCCATCTACTCTCCATGGGAAAGGTAAAAAAGAGCACTAGACTGGTCTCTCGCGAACTTACACCTCAGCAATCAGCCAAGAGGTTAGAAATTGGTGGAAAAAGTTTAAAGAACTTCATGGGTTCCAACTCCTCCCTCATCCACCATATAGTCCAGACCTCGCACCATCGAATTGCTGCATTTCTCGATCCATGGCCCATTTCCTTCAAGGGAAAAAATTTTGATATTTTTTCGGAACTTGAAATTGCTGTCCCAGACTTCTTTGAAAGCCATCTCAAAGAATGGTATCGGTGTGGTATCGAGCAATTAGCTAGCAGATGGCTAATGACGGTAGATAACAATGGAGTATACTGGAGCATTAATTGTATTTTATATCAAAGAAATAATATTTCGAATATTTAATTGGAAAACGGTCATTTTTTTATTTATTTATTTTCAATTTTTTTATTTTTTTTATATCCCATTGGATGAATTAATCAACCATGAAAAAATCCTCTAGGAGAAGTTGGGGACATATTGTACATTTTTTTACCATCGAAAATTCAAACATATTGCTGAAATTACCATAGTTCAAATGTTAAATTTTAATCTCTGAATTTTTAGGCATTCGTTTATATTTAATTTAGTTTAAGTTTGTTGTGAAATAAGAGATTCAACAATTCTTTTAATTTTAATGTCTTATAATGAGGGGAGTAATTGGTGATGTTGGTACTTAGCAGTGCAGTATTACTAACCTCACTTATGAGTTTTGACCATAATCATCTATTTTTCTTTAAAATTATATCAATTGTATGCTTTTTCAATTTTTAAAAAAATTAATTATCTTTAATTGAGATTTAGGATAAGAATTATCGTAATATTATTTTTTTTGGTCCATTGATTGCGATAATTACAAATAAAGAAGATCAAATCAAAAATATATAACTTATAGTAAATAGTTATTTTGTGTAATTCTCATTCCATTTTACCTTCTGCTCGTTTGTATTAAACATTTTTTTTGTTTTAATGTTTTCGAACAAAAAAATGTCTATATATAAATCAAATAAAGAATAATGATGTGGTCATTAAATGTTTTTAAGTAAAATATATATTTTTTTTTTGCAGTAAAGTTGTCACTCAAATAAAATAAAAAATTCTCTGGCCCCATGGGGCCATCTTAGTAACTGGTGCTCTAGGCCTCTTTTCGAGTTTCCCTGGTACACCATTGTATCAGTGTTTCTTCTGAGTTGGAGAAGGTTTATTCATAATTAGATTTGATGATGTTGAGAAGTTTTAAATTAGCATAGATGGTCAATTATTATAACAATAAAAATGAGGTGATTGAAAGAGAACTTTCAATTTAATCCTTTATCAGAACTTACCAAAGTTTCAGTTTTAAATTAAAATAAAAAAAAAAATAAAAAAACCTTCAAATTTGAAGACCATATGTTACATCTGAAATTTATAACTTGGAGATCCGAGTAAGGGGAAAATGCTTTTGATAAATACAATTTTATTTGAAAATATTTTGTAAACGTTATAAGGTATAGAAAATCTACATAGATCAAAAGATAAATTTTATATCTGAAATATCCTAAATTTATTTAATACTTTTACTTAATCTTTTAGAATCTATTCTAGAATATACATTTACATATTAATATTATTGGTTTTAATACTAAAAATAGAAAGATCATAAAATATGGCGTTAAATAAATCACAGAAATAAAATTATAAATTACCAACTACTTCTATGTTAGTATTTCACAAAACATTGTTGATGAAGACACTAAAACAATTTAATACATAACAATGAACAGCGAGTAAAACTTTGCACTTTGGCCCTTTGAATTTCAGTTATGGAAAAAAATTTTCATTTATACATTTGAACGGATATTTTTTAGTTTAAAAATTTAAACTGTTGAATCTATTCCTAATATAATAATGATAGAAATACTGTAAAAATGCACAAATGTTTGTATTTTATGATTGGGAGCAATCCCTTTTATTTTTATCAGGTAAATTATTTGTCATTTCACTTGTATAAAAATATTACTGCCAATATGAAATTACAAATCAGCATATTTGAGCAGCACTTGATAAAGTGCTGTTTTTGATGAAACGAATCTTTTAATTTTTTTTTTTTTGTTAAAGAGAGCAGTACATAAAAATAAAATAAAGACATTAGAAACTTGTTATTACTGAAAATAAATAAGATGAAATGACAACTTTTGAATCGCTTCAAGTCTGAAGAAATGCCAAAATAATTAACAAAACTTTTTTTTATTTGTTATATACATAATTTTTTTAAATATATTTTCTAAAATCAATTTTTTTCACAAAGAGTCCATCATGTTCAAACGCAAATACAATAAAGTATTTCTAAAAATATGAATAAAAGAACCATTACTACACTATATTTTTATAAATAATTTGCAAACCAGGTAATAATCCACATAATTCATGCAAACTTATTTTTAAAATTCGAATATTTATAAACATCACTTTAAATTTATTATAATCACATTAAGTCATTGCTATTTCTTAAAACTGATAAATACAGAAAAATAAAATGTCTTGTAGTACATTATTGATCCATAATACCTAAAGTACAGAACAATATTTCGAAGCTTTCTTTTATCATTACAATTCACAGGCATTTCTCCAGTAATTATACATCAACGTTACTTACACTGACGAAAACGCCTTCTATTGACACAACTTTACAGAAACTAATAAAATCTTACAATAAAGGAACATCAATTCGCATTTTTATAAATAAGCATAAAAGAAAACACATCAACTAAGCACCTAAATAATATACACCATATAATAGATCAAAAATACACAACATCTGAAATTACAAAGGTTTTTGCTACGCTTTGCAATATTGTATTTATTTTTTTTTAAAATTACAATACTAAGCATACTTATATTCATATTAATATTTTATATTGCAAAAAAATATACATACTTATACTCTTCATGGAACACTATTTTAATTTTAATAAATGAATGGACATGGAAGATTGATAACGTATCGATTAGTTATCAAATTGAAACTATTATCGAATTAAAATAAAATATATAGCGGAACTAGACAAGAAAGAAATGTGACATCTACCGTTTACTAAAATTTAATATTCCCTATTTGACAATATTTTCAGCATTGCAACATGAACTAACAGAAATATTAACTCTAATTAAGTAAGTTTTCAATTAACGAACTTTGAGTGTATTTTTTTGTTATTTCAATATTTTGTGATTGCTTATATTATGTTTTTAGATTTGTGTTTAAATTGAACAATGGTTAGTGATACAAATTATTTTTCGAGAATAGGAGAGAAATAAAGCAGAACAGTTCACACAGCTGGTTTTAAATAAATATTTCACATAAAATCTAACATTTACGTGTATTTTCTGATTAGAGACATATACAGACAAGCATTTATTGGTTATAGCTTCTGTTATGTGATTGCACAATCAATATGAATTGTATATGCCTCACCAGCATCTATGTCAATTGTAAAAACAAAGGCAATTTATCTTTCTCCTTCAGTTGGTATTATTGTTATATTTTTAATGAAATCATAATTTGTTTTATCAATATATATTTTTAATTTGAAGAGGTCTTAAACTATACTGCAATCATACGATAACTGTGTGAATTGAGAACTAATAGTTTGTAATGTAAAATCCAGAAACAAAAGAAAAAAAAATCTGTTATTTATTATTTCCTGAAATTAATTTTCTTTTTCAGCTTAATTATTAATATTACCGAGAATAGCGATACACGATTAGATAACGTTGATCTGGGTGAGTAATTTTCAAGAAAACAAAGTTGTTTCTGGAATGATAATTGAATCAAAACCTATACCAAGGTTTTAAGATCATGTGACATTGTAATATTTTTATATAAACAAATTATGGTAAATATATTATTTTTAATAAGAAAATTCTTGTTTAAAATCAAACAAATAAATAAATAAAAACTGTTTCTTAATCAAACAATCACAAATGGTTTTATAAAAAGAAAAAAACTATAAAGAAATCGTTGCGTGTATTCCCGTAGTAGTTCTACTCTTAAGTTTGAACGATGTTATCAAAGGTGAAATGTATAGGTATGAAAAGTGAAAGTGGTCAACTCTTAATTACATATCTGATTCTGCAATAAGCATCAATGCTATGATCAAGAAATGATTTTCGAATCATATCCAGTCGTAAACAATGGAATGGTTACAAATATCTGTGGTTGTTATTTTAGCAGCCTTAAAACGACAATGCTGTTTTCCACCAACCGCACGAACACAACAAGTCAACATTTCTGTTATGTCTACTTATATTAAACTATATTTGATAATTCAACTTTACACTACTTTACACTATCAAAGATCGCCTATCACTGGAAAATAGAAATGATCATTGCAAAGATTACTGTTCTAAAACACCCCAAAAAGAGATTACAAACGTTTAATGTCCATTGGCAACAAACATTGCAATGATTCACAGCTTTATGTAATATTATTGCTCTTTCTGTTTGCTCATGACTAGTATGAGCCTTTTAATTTATTGTAAATATTTAACAAAATAGAATCCTGAACTGTGTGTTTGGTGACTTACACCCTGTTACCGATCTAGCTACCACACTATAGTACCGGGATATTCATGTTTGGAAAAACTGTACACAAGACTTCAATCATTGTGGGCTTCCTCCATCAGGATATGGTGGTGAAAGCCGAAGAGTTGGGATCACTGAAGCCTGGGCCAATATCCAGGTGGCAGCTCTGGAGTCTGACTTGGGATTTGTACCGGGACGGACACACCCGCTGAGATCACACCTGTATAAAAGGATATCAGTTAGAAAATCATTAAGTAGCAGGAAAATCCAATTATTTCATTTGTAACTTGTCGCTATGTTACTATGTTTTATTTTTCTTCTTAAATACATATAGAGATTTTATTTATTTTTATGAAAGTGTACAACTTTTAATTATCACAAGTACCCATTGCCCAAACTTGTGGTAGATTGTAATATTATCAATAAATAAAAGTTTGCAATTTAAAAAAAAAAACTATATAGTTACACACACCTTGAACCACCTATATATTGAAAGAATTGCTAGTGTTGATTACTTGAATCTTATTTAGATTAATTAATATAAAAATATTAGCAATAAAATTTTGATGATTTTAAACTCTACATAATAATATACCATCAACGTTCTATTTTATGTAACATATGAGGCATGGCTGTCAAAAATTGGAATATTGCTTACAATTATTATCACATACATTAATAAATGGTATTAAAACATAGTTACTATATATCAACATAAATAAAAGCCTTACCTAGAACTATTTGAGACGGTTTTAAATTTCAAATCATGTGTGCTCGCAATTAATAATAACCCATTAATTGCATCCCAAACTCAACAATCCCAGCCCTCGAAGAAAATTGTCGTAATTGAAGGATTAAAATAAATTCCCACAAATCCCATCTTATCCACAACCTTTACCCTTCGTCGTAAACCTGCCTTACTTTGTCGCAAATAAATCATACATAAAAACCTTAATGTAACCGATCTAGTCCGAACCAGATATTATTCCTTCCATTATAAACTCCCTAACCACCCAAACACACTAGTTTCTAACCTTGCATTCCATTCCCAACAATCCTCCGAGGTGCCTAAAAAGAAGATGGCCACGAGACCTGCTAGTGTAAAAACGTCATTAGAGTGCTGCCAATGGGTAGTTCTCTACACGCCTGTTTCACTCCATTATAACTGAGATCAAATTTACTGAATGTATTGTAATGTACAGTTGTAAATTTCAATAAATACATTTAAAAAAAAATCAAATATTGACAATCTATCGGATATTTCTTTCTGAGTTTCCTTTAAATCTCAAACTGTCTTTTTCCGAACCCCTGGCGTCTACTTGCTGATGCGTACTATAAGTAGAGGAAATACAAGGAAAAGTAGGTAGAACAAATTCCCACAACGATGAATTTTATTGTTCGTTGTTGGTATATTTTTGACATAAAAGTATAGAAAAATGTTTTTTTTTTGTTTTGTTTTTTGGACACCATCTTGAATTTCTTTTTCCAAGAATTATTTAAAAAAAAAATCTTGTCTGATATCGATTCACAAAACATTTCATGCTGAACATTAATATAATACTGATTTAAAAACACAAAAATAAATAATCTTTACCGTACGATAAAAATTAATAATAAAACTTTTTTTTTAGTAAATTTACTAAAATTTTGAACCCTAGTAGAGCTATTTACGTTTAATAGTGCATTTTTTTTCCAAATATCAGGAAAACAAGATTTTGTAACTGTAATTTTGTACTTACCTAGCTTTAATTAGAGTGCTTAGTTTGAAACAATATCATCTAATAGACCCTGAAATATTTTGCCTAAGTAAATTCACAAACTGTTGGTGGAAAATATTGTTTAGAAATATCACAGGAACTATTCGACTTTGTTATGCCTATTAGCACTCGAATTGAAGTGGAATGCATCAAACAGTGGTTATAGTCAATATTTTCGTATCAGTAGCAGTTTCCATGATGTTTGCCAAAATTAATTCTCAAAACGTTGATTTTTTTTATATTTAGAAAAAAAAATACGGTTTTGATAAACTCAAAAACTTTATCTTAAGAACTACACGTACACAGGATATTACGTACTGACACTCAAATTAAACTAGGTAAATGTATTAATTTCTAACGATTATATTTTTTCGAGACAGTTCCGTCTGCCAAAATAAATTCAAAAAATGTGATTCCTCGTTATTTGGAGGAAAAATTTGGATATTTGGGAAATATTGAACCTAAAGAGCAAAAATTAATGACACTTTGTCAGAGCAAAAATTAATTAATCATAAATTTAAAAAACATTCATAATTTTTGAACATAGGGTAGATAAAGCTTTAAAGATATTGAGCGCTGAATGAAAAAGGAGCAACACCTATGCTTTCACTCAAATTTTTTTTTAATGATATTTTGTCAAAAAAAAAAAAAAAAAAAAAAACCTACGAGGACCCATTCAATTCAAACCCTGTCTT
Organism: Halyomorpha halys; assembly: GCF_000696795.3. Lineage (NCBI taxonomy): Eukaryota > Metazoa > Arthropoda > Insecta > Hemiptera > Pentatomidae > Halyomorpha > Halyomorpha halys. Next base: position 475,825 of record NW_027111517.1, read on the forward strand.
TGTGGGAATTAGTTCCATCCGAATCCTATCTGCATATTTCTACTAAAATGAGAAATAAATATTGACTACCCTAAGTGAGGATAGAAACCACACCGTTTCGACCCGAGCTCTCTAGGACGCCCCAACGTGTTCGCCCGTCACATCCTCCTACAAATAATAGTAGCCATTATCATGTCCCTCAAGTTCGAAGACATTTGTATAATAGTATGTTTTCCTCGTCAAAACATTTCACTTTATACATTACTTTACATCAATATTTTCACCATTTAAATACTTGATTTTCATCTAATTTCGTTGTCCTGGATATTTCATGTACTTTGAAAGCTTGACTTATTGAAAAAAATATAAGCTATTTTCCAGGAGAATTGGCCGGAACATAAGACATCAACATGCCGGAAGAAGAATGATAAAGGTACCCAATTGGATGGAGGCCGGGATCGCTGTCTTAAACACCGCCAAAGCTGCTTAGCGAAAAAAATAATCTCGCAGCCTCTTTATTTCAATGCTTACACCAATCTCAGCCTCAACTTGTTTCTTATAACAAATCAAATTCTCTCACATTATTGAAAAGTACATCCAGTTATTTTCCCTATTCAAGCTGTGTTTTTATTTATAATTTATCTACGAATACCTCAAATCATACTCTGAAGTGGATTATATATAACTTAGATATATACTAATAAATAACTTAGATTGTTAACATTTTTTTTATTTCAGCTTCGAAAGTAATGAACGATTTTTATGTGACGTTTGATATGATTTTTTTAGACTACATCTTGCTGCCGTTAAGATTTAAGGTTTGTAGCTAAGTTTGGTGAGGCATCAGCAGCCTGCGCAGTTTCGGTCTGAGTAGATCGACTTTTAATTCGTACACTGGTCCAAAACAAAGAAAACTTCCTTGACTTTCCCACTCTGGCTATAATTACCAATTAGAATTAGTCAGAATTTTGTTGATTACCAATAGGATAATCCTCACTCCTCTTATGCCAGAAATGGGCAGGTAAGTGGTAAAGAAAAAAATTGAACTGTTAAAATCTCATATTCGTTGTGTTATTTTTTCGCAGTGTTTTTTTAGGCTAGGCTCGCATATTTTATGATTTCATCAAAAAGATTATTTTTTTACTAATCATTTTTTTTTTTTATAGGTATGAATAAATACATTCATGATACAAACATATTTGTAATAAATATAAAAAAAATTTATCATAATATGAATAACTGCTGTTGTATTGGAAAATGTTTTATTTTATTTCCTTATGCATAAGGTTATGCCTCTATGGAGAGCCCAGAAGGTACCTTTTAGGGCCAATTATATTATAATTTATAACTCCAAAAATAGTCAAAAGCGATCAAATACATTAACCACCGAACCAGCAGTTTCGAACCCGTTTTTTGAACTCGAGTATGTAAATCAGCATCCGAAATGCAATTGCGACACCTCGAGACAACTAATCATTGTGACGGTAGATGAATGATTACCTGTACCAGTTGTTGGTGTTGCAGGTGCGGGTGTGGTCGAGTAGGGTGGAGCCTGGTTGCAGGAGACTCGGCTGTTGTAGGAAGTCGACAAGGAGTGGAGGGGGTCGTGGAACATGTAAGGGTATCCTTCCCTCGCCTGCTGCAAGCACGAACTGCTCATCGATGAGAGACTTGAGCTGCAAAAAAAAAAAATTATTTCATCTTCAGGTCAAGTGAACAAGACCACATTAAAACATCATAAAATACATTCCATGACAAACTTCACTGCCAATCCAATAGATTTGTACAAGTTATGACTCGAAAGAACTTTCCCGACAACACCTACCGAAGACTAAAAAGGAGCTGGATAAAGGATCTCCTTAGCTAACTAACGAATTGAACTTAAGTCAAGAGGAGGTACCGTTCTCTATCATGCCACTCATGTTACCATTTAGTTATCATCGTGTGTCTTTAATCTGAAGATAGGAGTGAATTTATAAATAAAGTTAAAAAAAAAAATCTATCACCAAGCTGAAGTAATAAAGTCGCTTCTATCATCTGAAAGTGAGAACATCTTAGTATAACTGAACCCAATATAAAACCATCCATTTTTTTTTTGTCTAGTTGGGAAACAATTAGTAGTACATTTTGTTACCTCTCTGGATGTTTGTTCTCAAAAACTTTGTAATAACAAAATATTTTATATACAATTTTTCCATAATAAGAACAAGTCACGGAGTTACTAATGTACATGTTACCTCTCTGAATGTTGCCGATTAATATAAAAAAATAAATAAAACAAAAAAATGAATACTGACCTGTAGGAGTCAGCGGACACAGTGGATATTGGCTGCCCAATGGAAGAGTACATGCTGTTGAAGCCGGCTGGGTTGAGCCGCGGAGGACTCGAAGATGGACCGACTGCGGGCTCACCGGCCCTTCGTTGGTTCCTCAGTTTCTCCTCTCGCCGCCACTTTGCTCTTCGGTTCGAAAACCATACCTGAAACATCACATAAAATATTTGTAACGAAATTAGAGAGGCAAAATAATATATTTAAAAATATATGCTCGGTATAAACCGGATGACTCATACGAATGAAAAAGAGCGATCCAGAAGATGGAGTAAAAAGTGTCCAATGATCTAAAACCTGTCCAAAATACAAAAAATTCAAATCCAGTTATTGAGTATAAATTAAAACGTTTGTTTTTATAAACAACAACTAACAGCAATCCAGGCCCCAGAGAAGGAGGGGGGGAGGAGCCACCCAATCGATCAGGTTTTATTTTTATATAAAGAAAGACGTTTTTATATTACGTAAAGTAATAATTACGTAATACTCTTACATCATATTTTTGTTACATAAATTATAAACGACAATTTTGGGTTTGAGTAGTAAGTTTCAGAATTTTGGCCCCACTGTGACGCATGTTATCAAAAGCAATATGTTTTGAAAACCACTGAAATAAATATTTTCGGAAACTTAAAAAGTGTAGAACGAATAATAAGGGCTTTGGATAAATTTGACATTGTAGCACTAGCTATATTTATGACATTTGACGCAGCAAATGAACCAGCGTAAATTTGATCATAAACGTAGAAATGTATGCAGTAAACTCTCATTACTAAGATCTCATGTAGAACTAACCTCTATAGCGATCCGAAATCGAATCCCCTAGAAAAATACAATGATTTTTGTTATAACGAACTAAATACTTAACTACGAACTTTGAATTGTAGAAGCGTATATCTTAAGGTTGTTAGCAATCTGTATACCTGTAGTCTTTCATTTCATCTCGTAGAGCTAAAACCTATTTGGTTGTATTGTCATAGCAAGCAGTAACACCTATTTCATGGTTTTTTCATAGCAAGTGGTATCACCTATTTCGTTGTATTGTCATAGCAAGCAGTAATATATATTTCGTTGTATTGTCATAGCAAGCAGTAACACCTATTTCGTTGTATTGTCATAGCGCAGTAACACCTATTTCATTGTTTTGTCATAGCAATTGGTATCACCTATTTCGTTGTATTGTCATAGCAAGCAGTAACACCTATTTCGTTGTATTGTCATAGCAAGCAGTAACACCTATTTCATTGTTTTTTCATAGCAATTGGTATCACCTATTTCGTTGTCTGGTCATAGCAAGCAGTAATGCATATTTCGTTGTATTGCCATAGCAAGCGTTAACACCTAGTTCGCATGAAATGTCTTTATTGGATGATCTGTATACCTGTAGTCTTTCATTTCTTCTCGTAGAGCTAAAACCTATTTGGTTGTATTGTCATAGCAAGCAGGAACACCTATTTCGTTGTATTGTCATAGCAAGCAGTAACACCTATTTCATGGTTTTTTCATAGCAAGTGGTATCACCTGTTTCGTTGTATTGTCATAGCAAGCATTAATACCTATTTCGTTGTATTGTCATAGCAAGCAGTAACACCTATTTCGTTGTATTGTCATAGCAAGCAGTAACACCTATTTCGTTGTATTGTCATAGCAAGCAGTAACACCTATTTCATTGTTTTGTCATAGCAAGTGGTATCACCTATTTCGTTGTATTGTTATAGCAAGCAGTAATACATATTTCGTTGTATTGCCATAGCAAGTGGTAACACCTAGTTCGCATGAAATGTCTTTATCGGATGATATATTATTAGTTTAGGCCCATGTGCGTTTCTAACATTCATCAAGATTTCAAGAAATTATAAACAATTTTGATACGAAGCCATTGACCATTCAAGCTGCATAAGCTAAATAATAAATAAGGATCATATTCCATTTTACTTTATTTGATTTTGGTCAAGTTGAGGATTCATTGAGATCTAATAATTTTTTCCTATTGAAAAGCATTGCTACCAATACTACTAACCGTAGAAAAAATTACGCCTGTTAGGATTGAGAATCTGAAAAGGCTGGAGAGCAGATAAGATGTAAGGTTTTGTTTATATCAACTTAAAGTTACATTCAAAGGTTTGGGCTATATATAGGGAGTATAGTAGTAGGAGGAGAAGAGAGGTGGAAATCTGTATAATTTGGGCCTGGAGGGGGGGCTAGTTAATTGGGGAGAGCGGCTGCCATTGGCCTGTGCGAGGGGTGGGTGGAGCCACCCCCTACACGCCCTGGCTATGACAGTTTCAGGGGAAAAAGTTGGTTTTCCCTTTCGTCGGTGCCGCCGAACTAGCCCCGCTCACTTAAACGGAAAATCAATACCGCCCCTTTCCGCTCACCCACCCCGCGCTCCTACACGGAGGCTTTCTCTACTCCTAACTGCTTTTCGTATTTGTTCAATCCTTGAGGAGAAAGGACCTTTTTTCATTTCGATGAAGTAATTGACACTCAACGTGGCATAATATTTTTCAATATCATGTCTTCCCTAATTAGGGATCGCCTCATAGAAACACGGTAGAGAACACTCCAATTACGTTACTAAGCAAGATCATTCATTTTGAACACTTCAAAGAAAAAGTAATCGAAATTTATCAGGAGTTGTGGTGGATACCATCCCTGTAAAGTGGCCAAGCGTTGTCAAAGTGTAGGTACTCACAACAGATTGCCTCCACTTTATGCATTGTTCTCCACTTAATTTATGAGTGTTTGAATGTTCGTGGATGATTTAAGTTAACTGAAAGTGACAAATACCTAGGTCTATTCTTAAGATATAAAGTACGGTATGACAAACGACAACCGAAATCCTACAAACAACAGATGAAAAGGATGGAGATAAAGAGCCGAAAAGCCAAACAATCATAAGTGCCAGGAATAACGTCAGGGAGGGGAAGTGGGGGGGGGGGCAAAATCCCCACGGACCCGGGATCTTTAGGGCCTATAATACTAAAAATCGCAAATAAATAATATCACGCTCTTTCATCGTACTCTGATTGTGCACTCCTATTTATAAATATCTATATTGTTTACCGTTAGTGATGTAATGTTTTTTTTTTCAATATCACCTTGACCCATATATTAATATTATTGACAAAAACATTATTGAACGGGAGGGAGCCCGATGCATTAATTTTCCCCAAGGACTTATCCGACGGCGGCCTTGTATAAGCATCTTACGTGAAAAATAAAATACTATAGTGTAAAAAAATATTGCATTTTTTTTCCTTTGAAATTCCCAAAAACACTTCGCAAAAAAAAATATAATAATAAAACTGCATCTATTTAGTCTTTTCGATCTCCAAGGAACTTAGTGTTAATTATAGGTTCATTTTATACATGCATCAATTTAACGAGATATGTACTCGGTATTCGCGAAATTTCGAAGAGTTATAACTAAAAACGCAAATTTCTTTGAGTAATTTTATGAAATGGGAAAGAAGGGAACAGTAGCTACGCGGTCTGGATTGTTACATGAACCTTGTAGTGTAGTACGCTGAGATTGTGCCTCCCTCAGCTTCCAATGACCGTCCACTTATTTCTAAATTTCTTAGTTTACATCATAACATGTTCAAATTATTTATAGGAACAATATAAAATATGAGTAATATCTCGTCCAGCGGTTGGATTGAGTAAACTATCCTCTTCTTAATAAACAGTGAGCCAAAAAGTATCATACATAGACCATTTGGGGCCAGGGGTGGACTTATTTTTGAGGTCACATCCTCCCCCCCCCCCAAAAAAAAATCTATATTTATCATTCTAACGTAGCTAGTCTTTTTTTGACACAGATTATTGACCTATGTAGAGAAAAAGTTATCGAAGTAAAGGAACGAACTGGTACTTACGGTACTTGATCATTCTTAAAGTCCTATATTAAGACCCGCTTTTCAGAAATCAAACCTACAACATTTACTTCAAATACTCTAATTTAAAGAGCAGGTAAATTCGTATATCAAGATTAACCAAATTTCCCTTCATTATGAATTATGATATATTCATTTATTGTTAAAATTATATTTCATCACGATATATGCATATTATTAACTGGTTTCTAAAATTAAAAACTATGTTTCACATAATTGTTTTGTTTTAAGTTAATTTTGAAATTTTATATCAAAAGATAAACATTATGCTTTTTCAACGTTTTCACTCATAATACTATACATAACATTATTATTTGCTATCAATTATAGTTTAAAAAAAAAAAGCTTTATACAAATTTAGCTATAAAACATTTTCTTTAATAATATCAAAATTTACAACTTTTTTTCTTTATTTCTTTTTAATGTAGAAGAAACTAAGTCCAACCAGGTCCAGAAGTAATTTAATTTGGGCAGTTCTTTGTAAGGAAGTGCAGTTACTAGACCAACGGTTGTGCAAGAAAGTGATTAAGTCAGAATCAAGGTCAGATTTTTACCCAAGACCCAAGAGGGTCCACTTGATGAGGCTGGGTGGACCCCACAGGGTTTCCGAACACACAGGGCTGACTCACGGCTACTGTGAAACAGAAATTAATAGTTTACCACTGCCATATTCAAACGGAGTCCTTAGAGTTAATATCACAGTGCCTATATATAGAAAATTTAATAAATACAAGAAACGTAAAAACTCTTACATATGTAAGCAAGTTGCGGTGAATAAAATGGGCTGGTAAAGTTATCGGGATGGTTAACGAATTACGAAAAGGGCAATGAGTGCTAAACTTACGGACGCTCAGTGATCCACATGATAGGCCAAAAGGCTACATTGTTTCGCAAACTAATAAATCTGACTTTAAAAGTATAAAATAAGCCACAAACCATAGAAAATGATTTTAATGATAAAATGGTATATTAACAAAAAATACATATATAAAATATTTAACACAAGAATACACGTATTTAATAGTTTGTTATTATTAGATTTAATCATAACTAAATAAAGATATAATTAAACAATATTTACTTGAAATTCCGATTCTTCAAGAGAAAACTATAATACGAACAGGAGGCAATTATCAGACGCCATGAAGGTGTGAACTGGTGAGATTTCTTGCATTGGTGTAAATTTATTGGCTATGTGAAGATCTTAGAGACTTGTAAGTCTAAGAAACGAAAAAAAAAATAGAAGAGAAAAGAAACGAAAAAGGTCGTGTAATTCTGATTTTTAGATATTTTACCTTGGACTTAGATCGACATTAAAAATCTGAATTGGGGACCTTAAAAGATGACCTGTTTATTTTATTCAAGAAATACCCTAAAATTTTCATTCAGCACTCGATACCTTGGAAACTACCTACACCATGATAAACATTACTCATACCTTTTTAAAAGTGAAGTGGGTTTGCTAAAAACTGAGCCCTGATAGAACACTATAAGTTTAATAGTGTCTGAGATGCAGTTTCCCCCCCAAAAAAAATCACTGGATAATATCATGGAAACTACATCGGCGACGATTTTTTTTATACCTGTACATTTGTCAAAACATCTTGTGCTTCTACTGTCATTGTACATGACGACAGATTAATGACAATTTTTTAATTTGGACGCTTCGAATTGGGAAATTTAAAATTAATTTTTTTTGTTTTAAGATACCACTTTTCATTGGAAATTTCAGAGTTCCATGCGATGGGAAAGAAGTGGAAAAGAGAAAAGATAACTAAGAAGTTTCGTTTCGAAACTATTCAAACTCGCGAGAAAGGTTGTTGTTGGTGTGGAAAACACCTTGTATTAAAATTAATTTTCATACCTTAATCATTTTATTAATAATGGTTAATTGCGTAGGGTTCTATTAACACGGTGTTAGAATTGCAAAACCCCTACTAATCTAAAAAATTGAAATTCGAGTTAAAGATGCGTGCAATGTTCTAGCCAGAACTCTACTTGACAAGAGCTTGTCATTGTAATTCAAAGCAGCTAGCTTTTTATTTATTTTTTTTATGAACTCCTTCCTGGTCATTTCTGACATACAGGAGGGGGGTTGTAAACAGGATTCCACCCTATTCTAACCATGGTCGGGAGGGGGGCGAGTTTTCATTCCGTGGTACCGACACAGAAATAAAAGTCGAACTCCCAGGTCGGATTCGAACCTGCGCCGTTGCCGTCATGCTACAAGTTAAAGCCAAAAAATATTGCCTCCCTAGCCAAAGGATATAATCTGGTATCACTCATTTAATTCTGATAACGTCGACACGCCCTACAGTATCCTTTAATAATGTTGCTCTTACTCCTGCCAAACAGATCCGCTACCTTGGGCTGCAACTGGACAAACGACTAACCTGGAATCCTCACACAAGACTTAAAAGATAAGAAACTACACGTCGATTCCGACTATTACAGTACTTACTTGACAAACGGTCTAAACTTCCAACACATTACAAAAGACTGATCTACATGACTGTAATAAGGCCAATCTGAACATATGGAGTTGAGCTTTGGGACTCCACTAAACCTTCGAATTCCTCTCGTATTCAATCCTTACAATCCAAAATCCTTCGTAAAATCCTCAATGCTCCTTACTTTGTCACAAATAAAATCATACATAAAGACCTTAATGTTCCCTATGTAACCGATCTAGCCCGAACCAGATATCACTCCTTCCATTTTAAACTCTCTAACCACTCAAACCCCCTAGTTTCTAGCCTTGCTTCCTCTTTCATTCCTGACAATCCTCCGAGGCGCCTGAAAAGAAGATGGCCACGAGACCTACTAATATAAAAACGTAATTAGAGTGCTACCAATAGGTAGTTTCTCTACACGCCTGTATCACTCCATTATAAACTGAAATCAAATTTACTAGGTGTATATACATATATATAAATGTACAGTTGTAAATTCCAATAAATATATTAAAAAATTAAGCGAATAATCACCGGTGAATAGGTTTATACTGATTGAATTCTTTTTATCTAGGAAATGAGTTAAACCTTCACCAATAAATCTTTAATGTTGTATATGCTTAATTAATTTTTTTTCTAATAAATATACTCCGATAAATCTTTGCATTTTATATTTGTTTGTTTACTTTTGAAATGAAGTGAATGGTATGATGCAATGATGAGAATAAAAAAAGTGATGCACTAATTTTGTTCAGGATTTAATTATTAAAAAAATCATAAAACGTATTATTTAACAATCAGTTTGATTGTTAATTGTTCTCTATGCTACAGTGATGACGAGTAAAAAAACTGAAAACGAATTTTTAATTGAACATTGTAACATGATTCATAAAGGCAGTAAATTAATAATACCCAAGAATTACAACGAAGGAAAATACACTGTCCCAGGAATGATTGATCGTACCGTTAACCTGAATATTAATTAATGTCTACTATTTTACATCTTAACGAATTTATTAGATTTAGTGTTCATAGAAATCTCCATAAGTCGAAGTTTAAGGGACGTCAATTTTATATGTGTTTGGCATGAGCATAAAAAATTGTGGTTTGCTTACAAATGGTACCATCTTTACACTAAGGGTCCACTGGACCCCGCGGTCCGTGGGGCCCTCTATTATGATCAATAGTGTTGCTAATAGATCAAGCATTATAACATGCCAATTTCGGCCATTTTTCAATCAATAAAACAGCCTACTACAAGTTTGTTTAGTTATCATCATACGAGGAGAAGATGGTTGGGGGGTGCGGTCAAATTAAAACACAAATAAGTCGGAGTAACTTATTTAATCGTGCCAACGTTTCGGCTAGAATTTCTAGCCTTCATCAGGGCTAAGAACAGAACAAGATAACAACCAATGAATACAGAAAATATAAACAGAATGACTTAAAGTAAATAATTTTACAGAATGTAATTAATAAAATAAAGTGATGGGAGAAGTGGAAAATAAAATGTATACATAGGTAATTGAATAAGTAGGTAAAATAACATAATTAAGGAAATAAAATAAGAATGAAGTTATATAATGCAAAGAAATATGAATATATTAGTTTATTAATAATTTAAAAATTAAAATTATGGAATGAAAAATAAAATTGAGAGAAAGAAAATATATGTAACCAAAATAATAGATAAAGAGGCAAAAGTTAGTTGTAAAAGGTAGTTAGTTTAGTTGTCATCATGTCAATACAAACAAATATAAACAAAATTAAGTGCGTTGACCCAGATGACTATTGGGTTTTACGCCCTTAAGTCCTAACGAATTAAAGCACTCGAAAAAGAAGAGGGTAAAAAATCAAATCTGTGTTTTTTTCACTCTCAATACTGTATGTCTGTCCCAAGAACAACTTTTAACTGTCAAAAAATTTGCGTTGTTTAAGAAGCTTGCGAAAGACGGTTTCCCATCCCATGCGCCTGTCAGTGTGATGAAATTCAGAATTTGTTGTCTGAACAAAGCTTGTATTTTGTTGTCATTGTGATTAAAATGCATAGTTTCTTGATTTCGTTATCCATAATTTATTGAATCACTGAAAATATGGATCTCACTGATTGAATATCTCCTAAGTTGAATTTTATGGTACTTAAAATTTATTTGGGAGTGAGAACTTTGTTTCTTATTTTAGGTTTTATGAAAATTCGACAATTTTCCAGACTATTCCCATTTCATTTGGGCTTTTTCCAAAAGGCTAATGAGAAATATTTTTACGATCCAATGTGGGCAGACTAAAGTAAAAAAATTATCTAGTAGGTTGTAATAATATCCTTTGTTGGCGCCAGACAACAAGGAGCCTTAGTTCATGAGAAATTCGCTGGAAAAAAAAGTCATTTCCGATAACTTGTAATTTTAGTGATAATAAACAAACTAACTGCAATTAAAAAAAATCAGGGAGATTGAATTTCCTATAAATACTTTCTTTTTCTGACAAAACACTTACTGTTTAGATGCCTTATCATAACAATCATCGTTTATTGGAGTCAAATAACAGAAACACGGGCTTTTTTTTTTTTTTTTTTTTTCTCATCTCATAGACGATAATTTCTATGACGTTATAATTTACTGCAATTTGATTGGCTGATGTACCCCATATATATCATCCACTCCCTTGAGAGGTCCTACTAGGCTGAAGAACTTGGAGGAAGCAAAATGAGTGAGTACTACATGTTACATGTCCTTTTTTATCCACTTTTATGTCTTGATTGTTTATTATAATTGTTTTAACTTAAATCAACTTAATAAAACTTACTTCGAGCCCTGATTTGATGGATCATAAAAATAAGTCCCCATTTTCAGTCATATTGTTATTTTAGTGAAATGTGATAATTGCTTTGCTTTACTTGGTAATAGACAACTTTTATGTATTCATTTAAGTATTAAACATCTCAAGAATAGTATGTGGCCGACAGCTTAGTTTAATTCGTTGCATTAATAGATACAACCTTTAAAAGAAATCCTTTTCCAGTCATCAAATACCTGATTATTTATTTTATGATCATTAAAATCTCTTTTCAGTTAGTATATTAGTTCTAACGACCTTTGTCGACTTGGTTGTTGAACATCGTTTCGACCGGGTGTGTCTGTTTACATTAATCAAAAGTACACTTAGGATTACGTTATTCCCGAATATCCGCAGTATTATAATACTCACTTTTACTAATCACAAATCTTTCAGTATTCGATATAAAATTAATATTTTGAAGAAAATTCGCGTTTTTCTACTTATTTTTTTTTTACATGGCTGACCACAAGGGTGAATTTTTCTCCAAGGCACTTCTGTTAAAAACGATAATTTTTCCAGATTTTGAAAATATTGTTCTTAATAATTTTGTTTAAAATAGTTATTAGGTTTTTTTTTTTTGGTTTTTTTAAACAAAAACTATACCAACATGGATCAAATGTTTACAGAACAATATTCGGTACACATCTGTGTACAGTTTGGGGAAAATTTGGTTTTATTATATGTTGGAATACAAAGTGTTTTTAGCATGACCATCACATGGGCGCGGGGGAGCAAGAGGGGGTAGCTGCCCCATCTAGGAGTGAAAACAAATTATTAATTTAATAAAAAATAATTTTTTTTTCAAGCAAATATTAATTGTAATAATTAATAAAGCACTACAATAATTATATATAATTTTATTCCCTTTTCCCTGGTGAAATGTGACCACCTGTTTATGGCTTGCCCCCTCTAGTTTTGATCCTGGATACGCCCTTCACCATACAATCCCCTAAATCTTGGTGGGATATTTAGTTGTGAATATATATTCTCGAATATTTATGTCTTATTAAAAGTGAGTTCAACAAATATTTTATTTTTTCCCATATGGATGTATCATATCATCTCCCCTCCCCCTCACCCAAAAAAAAGGATTATATGAAACCATTAATCAGATTTAATGAAGGGGAAATTTGAAAATCATTAAGATAAATAACAACAACTATTATATTGTTATTTGGCTTTAATTTGTTAAAATTGTTGAAATAAAGAATATAGACTAAGAATATTTTAGTTTGTATATATATTGGTTATACTAACGATATTATAATTTTTTTTTTCAGAAGTTAACTGCTATTTATACATTATGTTTGGCTTGGTAGTATTCTGCTTGTTGATAGCATTCGCTTGTTGCTTCATAAAAAAATGGAAGGAACATTTGGATAGAAGAGGATTTCTACGGCTGCAGAGGCCCCAACTAGTTCTTGACATGGAAAGGGAACATGATTTGAGAGATGTCTTAGTGTTTTGAAGCATGAAACATGTAAATGCTTCGTTCTGGTATGGATGACTATCTTTAATCAAAAATGTAACCAATCATTGTCACCATAACCACTGATAAGCAATAAATTTTGATTTGCTGATATAAAAAATTGTTTTTATATTCCTATTTACCTGATTTACATTTATCATTTTATTTCTCTGTGATTAGTAGCACTGGATTTTTAAATTATTGAGTTGGTATAATTTTGATATTGAAGGAAATTTTCTAATATAAGTGAAGAAAAAAAAAATACTTAGGGAATTTTAATATATAGATTATTCTGTCTTTATATTAAATTCTTATTTATAAGTAAATGAAAACTTATAAATATATAAAAGGAAAAAATTAAAAAAAAATTAATTTCATCAGAATTTATCGTTGCATAAGGGAAATTAATTAATTAATTATTTTTAATATCTTATCTAAAATCAATTCAGTATGACAATCAAATAAATCAACAGTTTACAGTATCTGTTAGAACATTGTTATGAAAGGAATGCTTGTTTCATAATAGTTAAATAAGTAATTATAAAAGTATATGAAGAAAGGAAAAGAGAGGTATTGTTTCTCAAATGCTAATAACAAGTAATTAATACTCTTGCTCTTTAATAGAATAAAAAGATAGACAAAACTCAATGCCCAAATAAATTATTGATTATTTAAGATCTATCTCTCTCTCTCTCTCTCTCTCTATATAT